>NC_072767.1:31523846-31802699 GCF_022539595.1 Amphiprion ocellaris | reverse complement strand
AGTATAGTAAGGCGTTTTTTTTGCGCCAAAATTCATGATGATTTTTTTTTCAAAGAAAACCTTTCTGGAGTGTTTTTCACGGCCTCCTTTACATTATTTCATCATATGGCACGTTTTTACAACATGTTTGAAAAATCTCTTTTTTTTTCGACATAGTATAGTAAGGCGTTTTTTTTGCGCCAAAATTCATGATGATTTTTTTTTCAAAGAAAACCTTTCTGGAGTGTTTTTCACGGCCTCCTTTACATTATTTCATCATATGGCACGTTTTTACAACATGTTTGAAAAATCACATTTTTTTTCGACATAGTATAGTAAGGCGTTTTTTTTTGCGCCAAAATTCATGATGATTTTTTTTTCAAAGAAAACCTTTCTGGAGTGTTTTTCACGGCCTCCTTTACATTATTTCATCATATGGCACATTTTTACAACATGTTTGAAAAATCACATTTTTTTTCGACATAGTATAGTAAGGCGTTTTTTTTTGCGCCAAAATTCATGATGATTTTTTCTTCAAAGAAAACCTTTCTGGAGTGTTTTTCACGGCCTCCTTTACATTATTTCATCATATGGCACGTTTTTACAACATGTTTGAAAAATGTCTTTTTTTTTCGACATAGTATAGTAAGGCGTTTTTTTTTGCGCCAAAATTCATGATGATTTTTTTTCAAAGAAAACCTTTCTGGAGTGTTTTTCACGGCCTCCTTTACATTATTTCATCATATGGCACGTTTTTACAACATGTTTGAAAAATGTCTTTTTTTTTCGACATAGTATAGTAAGGCGTTTTTTTTGCGCCAAAATTCATGATGATTTTTTTTTCAAA
This sequence comes from Amphiprion ocellaris, assembly GCF_022539595.1. Taxonomy (NCBI): domain Eukaryota; kingdom Metazoa; phylum Chordata; class Actinopteri; family Pomacentridae; genus Amphiprion; species Amphiprion ocellaris. Next base: position 31,801,873 of record NC_072767.1, on the reverse strand, counting down.
GAAAACCTTTCTGGAGTGTTTTTCACGGCCTCCTTTACATTATTTCATCATATGGCACGTTTTTACAACATGTTTGAAAAATGTCTTTTTTTTTCGACATAGTATAGTAAGGCGTTTTTTTTGCGCCAAAATTCATGATGATTTTTTTTTCAAAGAAAACCTTTCTGGAGTGTTTTTCACGGCCTCCTTTACATTATTTCATCATATGGCACGTTTTTACAACATGTTTGAAAAATGTCTTTTTTTTTCGACATAGTATAGTAAGGCGTTTTTTTTGCGCCAAAATTCATGATGATTTTTTTTTCAAAGAAAACCTTTCTGGAGTGTTTTTCACGGCCTCCTTTACATTATTTCATCATATGGCACGTTTTTACAACATGTTTGAAAAATGTCTTTTTTTTTCGACATAGTATAGTAAGGCGTTTTTTTTGCGCCAAAATTCATGATGATTTTTTTTTCAAAGAAAACCTTTCTGGAGTGTTTTTCACGGCCTCCTTTACATTATTTCATCATATGGCACGTTTTTACAACATGTTTGAAAAATGTCTTTTTTTTTCGACATAGTATAGTAAGGCGTTTTTTTTGCGCCAAAATTCATGATGATTATTTTTTCAAAGAAAACCTTTCTGGAGTGTTTTTCACGGCCTCCTTTACATTATTTCATCATATGGCACGTTTTTACAACATGTTTGAAAAATGTCCTTTTTTTTTCGACATAGTATAGTAAGGCGTTTTTTTTGCGCCAAAATTCATGATGATTTTTTTTCAAAGAAAACCTTTCTGGAGTGTTTTTCACGGCCCTCCTTTACATTATTTCATCATATGGCACGTTTTTACAACATGTTTGAAAAATTGCATTTTTTTTCGACATAGTATAGTAAGGCATTTTTTTTTGCGCCAAAATTCATAGTACAGCATGTTGCTCTAAAAATGTCATAGTATAGCATGTGGCTCAAAAAACGTCATAGCGTAGCATGTCGCTCTAAAAATGTCATAGTATAGCCTTTGGTTAATCAAACGTCATAGTTTAGCATGTCATCCAAAAAACGTCACAGTATAGCATGCTGCTCTAAAAACGTCATAGTATAGCATGTCGTCCAAAAAACATCATAGTACAGGATGTTTCCCAAAAAACGTCGTCGTCCAAAAAACATCATAGTATAGGATGTCGCCCAAAAAACATCATAGAATAGCATGTCGCCGAAAAAAGTCATTGTATAGCATGTCGTCCAAAAAACATCATAGTATAGCATGTCGCCCAAAAAACGTGATAGCATAGCATGTCGTCCAAAAAAAGTCATAGCATGTCGCTCTAAAAACGTCATAGTAGAGCATGTTGTCCAAAAAACAAAACAGTACAGCATGTCACTCTAAAAACATCGTACATTAGCATGTCGTCTAAAAAACATCATAGTATAGCATCATAGTATAGCATGTAGTCCAAAAAACGTCATAGTTTAGCATGTCATCCAAAAAAACATCACAGTATAGCATGTCGGTCTAAAAAACATCATAGTATAGCATGTCGCCCTTGAAACGTCATAGTATAGCATGTCGCTCTAAAAACATCATCGTTTAGCATGTCGCTCTAAAAACGTCATAGTATAGCATATCGCTCTTAAAACGTCATAGCATTTCGCTCTAAAAACGTCATGTCGCCCAAAAAATGTCATAGCATAGCATGTGGCTCAAAAAACGTCATAGTACAGCATGTCGCTCTAAAAATGTCATAGTATAACCTTTGGTTCAACAAAAGTCATAGTATAGCATGTCGCTCCAAAAACGTCATAGTATAGCGTGTTGCTCAAAAAAGCGTTATAGCATGTCGCTCTAAAAATGTCATAGTATAGCGTGTTGCTCTAAAAAACGTCATAGTATAGCATGTCGCTCTAAAAACATCATAGTATAGTGTGTTGCTCTAAAAAACGTCATAGTACAGCATGTCGCACTAAAGAGGTCATAGTATAGCCTTTGGTCCACAAAACCTTGTTTTGTCCCGGCTGTCTGAAGTAGGTGAGGAGCAACACAAAAACAGTCCAAACGCTGGTTTCCAGAGGGTTAGACGAGTATTCATTTGAAAGAGTAAGTTTACAGCAACACAACATATGAGGGGGTTAAAAGCCAATGGGTGTTAGTAAAATAAAAATAAATAAACAGAACTATAAGTGAACTTCATGTTGACATTGATGGGCATTCCAACCAGGAACAAAGTAAAAGATAAACAATACGAAAAAAAAACCTCTTCCTGTTCACCTCTTCAAGCTCAAAAACACACCGCAGTAGCACCCTAAACTAAAACTACCAATGGGTTTCCTGTTTTCCTTTCTGAACAATTCAAAGGTCCCTCTCTGTCTCCTCACACATCCACCAACCAATGGAACACATCTCCAAAGTTCTGCTGGGCCAGCTCAGCTTCCCCTCAGAAGAAGTGCCGCCACCTGACAGATGAAGGAGCCTTTTGAGAGGCAGCTGGCATCGTGATTGGACTGTACTTTGGTCTGTTCCAATCCAGCTTCAGCTCCAGAGACGGCAGGCAGGACGAGTCAACGGTGGCCGGGTGGACGAAGACATGGAGCTGAGAACAATACAGAAAACAACAGAGGAGGAGTGCAGCAGCCCAGGGCCAGAACAACCAAAGTATGTCTCTTAGAAAACATCATAGTATAGCCTTTGGGATGAAAAAACGCCATCATATACATCGTATACTGTACAAAAAACAAGTCAAAGGAAAGTGACATACATTGTAGAATTGTAGTAATTGTGGGCTGACTGATTTAGTGATTATCAGCATTTTATTTTTTACTGATTTATGGTAATAAATACATTTAAATATGGCGCTACTTTGGCTCTGAACCTTTATCTACCTGTGGTCACTCTGTCTTCTGGAGTGATTTGATTGGTTATACGTCACGAATAAAACTCCTATAACTTAACATCTGTAAACAAAACAAAAACGAATCAACAAAGTTTTCTGTTAAAGTTTGTGTTCTTCTAAGTTTAACTCCAAGATTTTAAATACATTCATTTACTGCAAATGAGTATCTACACCAGATGTCTCACTAATAATCATCAGCCTTAAAAACCCACAAAACACCCCTCTATACTCGACCACACTTAGTACAGTCCGGTTCCCCCTTCTATAAGTCTGCTTGGAATCATCCACTTCCTGTTTGTCAAAGTGGCCTTCTACCTGGACAGGTTTTGTTGGAGCTCATGCAACAAACATTTTGGGTAACTGCACTTTAATATGGATGGATGACACTGAATCAGAGTCTGTATTAATGAGACTGAGTTAAGATGTGTAGCTCTGTCATTAAATAGTAAATTATTTCTCAAAATTCACAGACAAAAGTCTTAAATGTTTGCTAGGTTAGCATCCCACATGTTCTTTGGCTCAGCTAAAGCTAACTCTCTCCAACTTCTGGATCTCTTGAGTTGCTTGTTGTTAAAATATCTTGCTAGAGGTGCTGAAGCTCAGAAAGTCTGAGATGTTTGTTCAAAATAAGCTCATTCTCAAGTCTCATCTGAACTGTCCTCTTTTGTTTTAACTTTCCCTAAACGCAGGACTTAATGAAAGAGCAACACATCCAGACTCAGTCTCATTTATGTAGAGATTAAACTTCAGTGTCATTCATTGATGTTAAAATGCAGTTTTTCAAATGTTTGTTGCACATGCTCCCGACCAAATCAGTCCAGGTAGAAGACGATGTGAAGAGAAAGCTCCAGAGGACGAATATCACACATTTACGTTGGAAATAAATGTCCTTTAATTTGACATTGTCATGCAAATGATGTTCAAATCTTTGAGTGTTTTGTTGATGTTGGTTTCTAAATGTTTTTTGACACTCGGCCCCAAAGATTAAAACCTTCTACGGCTCACAAGCTGCAACAATTCACACATTATCAACTATCTTTCTGACTAAACTAAGATAAAAAGTGAAAAACTGCCTGATTCCTGCATCATGAATGTAAATCTGTTTGGTTTTTATGACAGTAAACTGAATATATTTGGGTTTGACATTTTATAAACCAAAACAAGAAATTAATTAGTGGAGAAAACAATCAACAGATTAATGGACAAAGAAAATGTGTTTTCCAACATATATGGCTGAATTACTCCAACATTACAAGATACATACAGTTTTAATTCAATTTTATTTATATTACGCCAGTTACAGGTCAAATTGTCTCAAGACGCTTTATTTTTATATTTTTTTGTCATATTTGAAATATGACAAAGTAAGAAATTTAAACATCTTGACTAATCAAATTTATTATTTGGTTTTTAAGAGACTAATGGCCAATTAAAATAAGTTTCTCCACTAAAACTAATAAACATGAGGTCAAATAGAAGGAAGAGTTTTAAATACTGCAGTCCCACGACGACAAGAATAAAGTTTGTCAAGAAAAAGTAAATCTGCTGGTGGATTCCATTAAAGTCCTAATAATTGATAATAAAGTGTGATACTAAAGGTTTGTGGTGCTATAAATCTCAAAGATATGAAGTTGAACATGTGGATGGAGGTTGATAAAAGTTGACCAACTCCATGGATTTTCTGGATGGTGATTAAAGACCTGCTCTTCTAGTGGTCTTCCTTCCAGTGGCTGTAAAAAGTCAGTCCATCCTGGCCGACTTCAACACCTCTTCATGACAAGTTGTTGTGCCTCGGACCTGGTGGAAACTCCAGAAACTGGGGAAAACCCGTGGAGACTCGAAGAACTCGTGGGGCGGGGGAAGGTGTGGTGGGTGGTGGGGGGAGGCGGGGGAGTAGAGGGGGGAGGCCGCCACCCACCTCCCCGCCTACTCTCCGCCCTGACTCCACCCAGACTCCGCCTTGGCTCCACCCATGCAGTGACTTCAGCAACTACGATGACAAAGGGACGACGAAATTATGTTATTTTATCTGATCTGTAGCTCAGTGAGTTAAGGATTTGCCTATGGAGCTGCAGGTCGCTGGTTCAAGACCAGACACTTCTTAAATTTTCTCAAAATCCTGACAAAGACAAACAAAGAAAACTGCCACTGGCGGGTCTTGAACCTGCGACCCTCCGCTCTGTAGTCTCTCCTCTTATCCCCCTGAGCTACTCGCTCAGATACAAATTCTTCTTTTTTTTGCGCATTTATCATCTATTTTTTGTCGTTGTCAAGTTTTTTTTAACTCGGGTCTTGACTCGACCGTTTTTTCTCAGGAGGTTGGACTTCGGCCTTTGTGCTGGAGGGTTGAACCTTCAGTTCCAAGACTTTCCAAAGCCTCCACACCTCCCGAGTCCTCAGGACCTGAGCTTTCACACAGTCTGAGGGCTGAAATTTTCTAAGTCCCACAGTAGTTCTCTGTTGGATTGAACTTTCACACAGTCCAAGGACTGATATCTTCCAAGTTCCTCAGTAGTTCTCTGTTAGTTTGAACCTTTCCACAGTCTGAGGACTGAAAACCTAAAGGTTCTTGAGTACTTCTCTGTTAGTTTGAACCTTTAGACAGTCTGAGGACTGAAATCTTAAAAGTTTCTCAGTACTTCTCTGTTAGTTTGAACTTTATGGTTAACAGAAGCCTTAAAACTTGTGACCATGAGTCTTGAGTCTGGAGTTTTTGGAAATGAGTTCTTAGTAAATCTGTCCACAATCAAACCAAGAACATAGAAAGAGGAAATGTTTGAAGAAACAACTTGGTGTTTTCATTTCAGACTAGAAAACACTTTAAGACCTTTATCTGTTTTATCTCTTTTTGATCATTTATTGTCTCTTCTGTTTAATTTGATCTTCTAAAGTCTAACTGGTGTCTTTTCAAATGTTGTGTCTGTAGTTTGATTCTTCTTAAATGTTTAGTTTTGCTCTTTTCTCACCTTTTATTCTTTTCTAATATCTGATTTGATTTCCAAATGTTTTGTCTTTTTAATGTTTAATTGTTTGTTCGAATGTTTTATCGGCTTGTTTGAAAATTTTCCTTTTCTTTCCCAATGTTTAATTTTTCCATTAAATCTTTAAGGTTTTTCTTTTTAAATGTTTTACCACCTTTTAATGTTTAATTTCCTTTTTAAATGCTTCATTGTATTTTCTGTTTAATTCCTATTTAAAGTTTTATTGTCTTTAAGATTTCTAATTAAACATTTAATTTTTTGATTAAATGTTTTGTCTTTTCAAAGTTTTAATACTCTAATTAAATGTTTAGTATTTTTTAAATGTTTAATGTTCTTGTTTAATTGTATTCTTTAAATGTTTAATTATCTAAAATATTTCATCTTTAATGTTTAATAGTTTTGTTCAAAAAATTTTGTTCATTTTCATAATTACATGTTGTAGCTTCTTTTTAATAATCTAATTCAATATTTTGCCTGTTTAATATCATTTAATTGTATTTAATGTTTAATTTTTTTAAGTTTTATTGTATTAAATGTCTTTTCCTTTGATTGCTTTTTCAATGTAGTTTATTTCTTTAATCTGTTTTTTCTGTCAAGATTTTAACCCCAACCTTGAAAATGAAACAAAACCTTAAATCACAATGAAAATATTTCTGTTGTCACAATCATGAGTTAGTCAATTATTCACTTTATCAGTTCAACTTTATTTGTTTAGCACCTTTCACACATGACAAAACTAAACAAGCAAAGAGATAAAACTATGATTAAAACTCAAAAATATATTTTTTAAAAAAGATTTAACATGGTAATAAAATATGTTGTGTCCAGGGGATGGAGGGAGTTTATTGAAGTCTTCTTGGGCTCACATGGGAAATCATTTAAAATATAAACTTGATATTCAGTCTAAGGAAACTGGGAACTGCAGAGTGACAGAAGAACCAACAATATCTCCTGTTTTCTCCTTTCATGAGTCGACTCTTCTTGTGCTTTCAGACCAAAGAACTACAGACTCTTCACAACCTGCTCAAATTCTTGGTACAGGACCTCACCACACGGGTCAAGAAGGTTTCCGTCTCATTTCTACTCTGAAGCTCACCTTCTCCTGCTCAAACAGCTGACAAATGTTTCTGCTGCTCTAAAGTCTGGTCTCCAGAACTTCCTAAAAACTCTCAAAGTCTCTTCTGCTGCAGGTTGCTTTGTAGAACTGTTGCAGAAAACCTCACTAAACCACATGGAGGGGCCTCAACATAGTCGTCCAAATGAAACCATACAAAAACCAAACTAACACAACCCAAACGCTAAAGTCTCCTGCAGCCTACCAGAGAACTTCTTTAAACAGAGAATCAGGACAGGAACTCTTACCTTCTGGACAACCAACCTTGGTTCACAAACAAGAGTACAGAATGTGTCTGACCAAAAACCTCTGAAGACTCACTACAGCCAAGATAAACACACAACTCAGCTGCATCAAACCCACTAATCACTGCACACATTAGCACCATGTGTTAACTGTGGCTAAAGCACCACATTTACCAAGACAACTATCCAGTACAAAGTCCTAAAACACACCAAGAAACACATTAAAGACTATTTTACTGCTGGAAGCTGCAAGCCAACGCCTAAAGAACAAACTGAAGCAACAGAGCCAAACCCGGTTCAGTGGTGAAGAGAAACAGGAAATGTTTGGCTGCAGCTAAACAAAGCAGGAAGACACTGAGCTGCTCAGGTGTTCCTGATAACACTGAGCTGCTCAGGTGTTCCTGATAACACCAAGCAGCCACCTGGACAGCCAATAGGAACACAGCTTACTGGAAGTCCAGAGGGCTGGCTTAGTGAAGGAGATTTAGCTTAAAGTTGAAGCAGAAAGTTAACAAAGAAAGTTGAAAACCACCTTCTGATCCCTGAAATCTCTGAGTTTTCACACAAAGAACGCCTGAACATGTCAAACTGGTTCCATATTAGAACCACCATTGTAAAAACGTCATAGTATGGTGTGTTGCTCAAAAAACATTAGGACCCGGCTGTCTGGGGTCGCCGAGGAGCAACACAAAAACAGGACAAACGCTGGTTTTCAGGAGGTTAGGAGGCTATTTATTTGAAAGAGGAACTTTACAACAAGAAAAATCACAAAGTCTGTCTTTAGTTCAGCTGAATATTAATTTTTGTCTTTTTTATTGACCAAACTTTTCAGGAAGTAGATGAAGAATAATTAAAGCTCTCATGTAGAAGTCCAACTTATTTTGGATCCTTGTGGAGAGTTTAATCTTAGAGTTTGTAAAGCTGTTGAGTTTTTAGAGTCACATGGATTGTTTTGACATTTAATAACCGAATCCTGAAATAAAATTATTGTTGTGGATTTCTGTTGTTTAGTCTGGACTAAACAAATAACAGCAGCATAAATCTCAGACGTCATTATGAGGAGTCTGGATTGAGGTTTCTCACATGATAATGATCAAAACATGAAATTTAGGTTGATTTAAAGGAATATTCCACCTTAAATCTTTGAATGTTGACCTAAAAGGTTGGTTTCAGGAAGTATTCCACCTACAAGGTCCTCACACATCCACCTTAAAGGAACATTCCACCAAAAAGCTTTGGACATGGACCTAAAATGTTAGTTTAACCGAGTATTCCATCCAAAATCCTCAAAGACACCTGAGGGGCTGGTTAAAAGGAATATTCCACCTCAAACCTCAAATATAGACCCGAAAGGGCGGTTTAGAAAAAATCCTTCAATGTAGACCAAAAAAGTTAGTATGGAGGAATATTCCACCTGAAATGTAGACCTGAGAAGTTGGTTTGGAAGAATATACCATCCTAAACATCCTTAAATGTAGACTAAAAGACGGTTTGGAAGAAAATTCCACCTAAAATCCTCCCATGTAGACCTAAAAGGTGAGTTTAATGGTATATTCTACCTAAAATTCACTACTGTAGACCTTGGAGGTTGGTCTGATGGTATATTCCACCCAACATCCTTGAACTTAAACTTAAAAAGTTCGTTCAAAGGAATATTCCACCTAAAATCCTTCAATGTAGACCAAAAAAATCTTGGTGTAAAGGAGTATTCCACCTTAAATGTAGACCTAAAGGATGGTTTGGAGTAATATTCTACTCTAAAATCTTCCAATGTAGACCTAAAAGGTTTATCTGATGGTATATTCTACCCAACATCCTGGAACATTTACCTAAAAGGTTGGTTTAATGGTATATTCCCAGAAGAACCCTTGAACATTGGGCTTATTGGTATATTCCACCCAAAATACTTACATACAGTCATCTGTATATACATATACCAAGAAGTCAGTGTAAAGGAAGTGTAGACCTAAAAGGATTGTTTAAAGGAATATTTAAACGATTATTTTCATTATTTATTAATCTGTTATCAGTCAGAACCCTGGCAAACTTATTTTCTTCATTTTTTTTAGTGGAAGTCACAAATAAAGGAGCTCTTGGTTTTTCCTGGCGTTACTGAGTCCAAAGCTGCTGTTTCAACACAGACATGTTCACATGCATCCATTAACCTCTCAGCACTCAAACACCCACAGACAGGAGGCCGGCTGGACCGAGGCTCGGTGGCGTCCTCAGACCCACCAGTCGGGGAGTCGCTGAACTTGTTGGTCCGGTTTGAAGGCCTCCGTGTGGTCCAGTAGAAGTCCATGTAGTCGGTGTTGGCTTTGAACCGCAGCGACTGGCCGCCATCAGGTGGACCTGCTCGTCCTCGTAGGGCTCCTCCTGTAGCCTTGAGGGGACCACAGGAACATTCAGTAGCTGTTGGAGTTCTTCCTGTCAGGCTCGTGGTAGAACGGCTCTGAAGTATCTTGTACTCGTTTTATCTGGAACAATCTAACAGCCTAAACTGTCAACAGTGGTGTAAAGAAGCAAACACACAGGCATAGATTAGGACTCAAACTAGATTTATTTTAGAAAAGAAACCAACTTAGAGGCATTTGTTCACACATGTGGCTGAATAGGAGGCCGTCCAATCAGATTCGAGGTCTTCACTCTGTAGGTTGGTTGTTCAGTGAGACTCTTGGACCTCCATCAGCTGACGTGGATGTTTGATGGTCTTCCTCTCTAGTGCCAGATGATTCATCCATGAATTCAGCAGCTACAGACTGAAATGAAACTCATGCTGCCGTGATTGAATTCCTGTTCCAGATCAAATGTTCAGAGCTCACCTTGAATGCAGCCGTCTGCTGTCTGATAGTTTTTCTCATTGTAGTCTTCAATAAAGTCTTTTTCCTTATGTCAGGATGTGGTGAGACTCTTTCTCAGTCTCTGCAGACGTCCCTCATTGTGCATCTCCAGAGAAGAAACAGAAAAACTGATCACTGCTTCAGCATCACAAACGCTCTCCAGCATTGAGAGTGTTTTAGGAATTAATTCATTGTGTTGTGAACCTTGAAGGAGCAGAAACTTTACAGCTGCCAAAGATATGAGTTCCAATTCTGGATGTTTTAGAAAATGAAGTTCATCAAATGAACACCTGATTGTTGCTGATAACTCTCATTAAATTACTGAAGAAATCTAACATAAAAACCTGCAAACTCTCAGGCAGCTTTTGTTAAAATTTGTCTATAATTCTATCATCATGTTCTGGAACCAGGACTCTGCAGAAGTTCCTTCAATCAGATACTTGTGTGTTTCTATTAAAGGCCTCAGGTTTCAACGTACAGCAGAGGATTAGAAAGGAGTGATTTTAATGTTTAAATCAGTCCAGTCAATGTTTGGAGTAAAAATGATTAAAACACGATGATTTTAATCAGATAGATTTGTGTCAACTAACGTTGTAGAGTCTCACTTAAATATATCCAAAGGAGTTCAGTGTATTTACATTTTATAGAATATTTGATTTCTTAATCTCAATACTGTAGGGTGTGACCCTAAATATTATCATAATGATGTAAATTTAAATAATAAATAATACTGTAGTGCAGAGTCATAAACTTTAATCAGCTAAACTTACATAAATATCACTGTACAATCTTAACCTGAACATTCATATTATTGAGGTAAATTTACATAAATCCTGATATTCTAGAGTCTTAGCCGGAATATGTCTAACACGTGCTGATAAACAACAATAACCTGACTTCCAGATAATATTTGTTGTCTGTGATTGTGAGACTAAATTTCTCCACATTCTGGAACTTTACCTGCAGCACTTGTAGGAATAAATCAAAATAAAATCTGTTCATTTCCACATTATGCAAATTTATTTATTGTTAATATCTCAGACTGAATGGTAGCTGGCAGTAAAAACAAACTCATCTGCTGGACTGAATTTCCCAAAATGGAAACATGGACAGAATTTAACACTCATGTATCCATGGCAACGCTAAAGTTTCTGCTTCTTACCAAAGTTCACAACACAAGTAAAAATTTTAATGTAAAACCTCAGAGATGACTGCTAACCATAAGTATTCTGATCAATACTTCATGATCAATATCAGGACAGATGTTACAACTCCAGCTGTTCCCTTAGACTGCAGTTATTCACAGAGAAATTAAAACATCACATTCCTCATAAAAACTAGATGGGACTTTTATTATAATAAAGTGCTGGTGAATAAACAGTGTAAAAAGTGCAAAGCAGCTCCATTAAATCAGGAGATGTGAGACTTCCACAGCATGGATCACCATCTGCTGTGTTGATTCATAGCTGAATGTCAGAATGAACTGAGCTAGAAAAGCTGCTTTGAGCTGCAACATTACGGTCTGACAATCCAACACCATCACAGTTTTCATCTGGTTGTTTTGCTCCAACATGCTGTGAAGTTCAGTTTTTACCTGAATCAATACAGAGATTCTATTTCCAACCAAGACGGGAATAAAAATAAGAATGTTGTGAGGTTATTAATGCAACTAAATCCTTTCAGATGAAAGGATTTACTTCTAAGTTCTAATTCAAGTTTCAGTTGGAGCGCATTGCATTCACAAAGAAAAACAGCGATACCTTCATAGCAACATTTAATAAACCTAAAGCTTCCCTGCTGGCTCATTGGTAGAGTTTGTTACTGAGCATCTGAACCTTAAATCCAGTGAGACGACCATCTTCAGTCGAGGCCAGTCAGAGAACTTCAAGACCTTCCATCAGCTGGACCAGATGTGGCATCATCTCCCTCTGAACATCTGGATGACAGGAGAAAAGACAGAAATCAAACACAGATCACAGAAATACAATTTATTCACTTTCATCATTTTATAAAAGTAGCATGAACTTTATTAAAACTTGACAACATCAGTAATGGAAGTAAATTTTTTATCTCATGTTGAAGCTAAATTTAAAGTCAATTTTAATGACAGTTTATTATGAGAGGAGTGAGAATGGAGCTTTTCTTTCCTTTTTAGAATATTCCCTCAAAATATTCTGTTTATTATTGGTTTTAGAAGCATTTTTCTTATTTATTTTTAGATACCTCAGACTGATGCACTTTGCTGGTTTGCAGATAATTTCATGTACGATGACAATAAAGATCTTCTATTATAACATATTTTGCTAAAACAAGAACGGCAAACCTTCTCAACCATCTCAGTCTGCAAAATTCCAACTGCGACAAAGAATTATCTGATGTAGTTATTATTACAATCTTTACTGAACCAGCCCTGGAATTAATAAAAATCTGTATATGGATATGATTTTCTCTGATGGGACTAGTGCTGGTTGAAATGACGATACATATCGTGGGAACGATAGAAAAGTTTCTATCATGCCATTTCTCTTCTATCATTTCTGTCGTTTCTAACCTAATTTTATCATTAAAGCAAATATATCATTAAATAGCCTGCGACGATTGTATTAGTGTTTTCTTGTCACTATGCATACTCTAAATTGATATAAGTGAAAATAAAGAAGAATAAAGAGATTTTTTGCGAAGAAACTCCGTCTTGTGGTGTTGCGACATGATCCTGCTTTATGTTCTTTGATTCTCACGCGGGTTTGCGACATGCTTTACGTTACTTAACTCATGAGTGCTGAACAATGGACGCGCAACAGGTTGAATGTTCATGCCCGGAGTTGCAACAGACAGAGACAGCTACGCAGGCAGCCCAAGAAGAAGCACTTTCACCGAAAAGAGGGGGTACGTCTGTGATTTGGTTACATTTTGGGTTCAAGAGGTCCGACATGGAGCAGAAGATGGCCAAATGCAAACTGTATGATTTTGAAAAAAATATAAAGGCTACTGTACCTCCGCCACAGCTGTTTTCATTTGATACATTTATAATGCTGCACTAAAATGTATGTTTCTCATTTGTGACAGTTCAGCTATATGTCACTTCAAAATAAAGTTGGAGAAAAGTAAGCAATGAAATTTTTGTCAAACTTTTCAGAGAATAACTGAAAACATACTTTATTGTGGTATATCGCGATATATATTGTTATCGTGATATAAAATAATCCATACCGTGATATAAGATTTTTTCCATATCGCCCAGCACTAGATGGGACCACTATGGAAGCCGTAGTAATTATTAACTATCCTTTGAAGGGAAAGATTGGATCTTCATTCAGGTGGATAAAAAAATGCTGTCCCTTTAAAAAAAAAAAAAAAAAAAAAAAACTGCATACAATAAAGTAACTCTCTTCTGCACTGCACACATTCTACACTTTTGTATAACTCTGGATGTCAGAGTAAAGGCAGACAGATCCACCGATCAGCCACAACATTCTGACCACTGACAGCTGAAGAGAACAACATCCATCATCTTGTTCTAATGCAACGTTCTGCTGGGAAACCTTGACGTTCATGTGGGTGTTTGACATGTACCACCACCTAAACACTGCAGGACAAAAAACCCCCTAGTCTCCATGGCAACAGCAGTCCTTGATGCCAGCTGCCACCCTCAGCAGGACAAACTAAAAGTGCTCAGGAGTGGTCTGAGGAACACGACAGAGCTAAGCTGTTCACCTGGGTTCCACACTCCCCACATCCAGATCTGATGGAGCATCTGTGGGATGGTCCAGGATCAGCCCTGGTCTCGGTAGGATCCACCCTGCAACCCACAGGACCCACAGGATCCACAGGACATCCCCCAGAGGTTCTGATGAATCACTGGGTCAGAGAAGTTTTAGCAGCATAAAGAGACCAACACAGTATTAGTCAGGTGGTCATAATGTTACACTGTTATATTGTCATGCTGATTATATGATCAGTAAATGTTACCATCAATTATAACGTCCACATTGATCAGGAAAAAAAACCAACTATCAGTTCATTCAGAAACTGTGGGGTTAAACCTAAAAACACAGACCTCAACAACAGTTTGTTTCAAAGCAGAACACCAGCTGGTTTTCACTAAAGAAGCTTTCAGAGCAACAATTAAATGACAGTTTTGTTCTCAATAAGTTCACAGAGTCAGAGTCAGCCAAAATAATGTACACACACATCAGGAAAAGAATTTTTTTATAGATATTTCATTTGTATAAGTACTTCTACACATATAGATACCATTTTCTAAGTTTGATCAAATCACGATAACTCTGTGTCCTGTTGTACGATGTTTTCCCGACAGATGGCGCTACCCTCATGAATGGAGCATCAACAAGTGACGTCTACAACACAACAGAAATGTCTGGAAGCCAGTGGCCACCACTTTGAGCACCTCTTGTAATTGTAGAGGCCAAAGATAACTTTTATTAATCTCGTGATGTCTGAATAAATTTGGTATTGCAATATTTATGCAGTTTTTCTTTTCCTGATGTGTGTAAACATTTCTGACAGGTCACCAATCAACATCTTTTTATAATAATGACAAACATACCTGCATTCTACAGGAGTGATTTTCCTCGTGCAGGTAAAGATGTGTGAGGAGCTTAGAGATGACAGGAGCAGGAGTCATCCTCACTAATTCAGCTTCCACCTAGAAACAGAAAGACCACAAACAAACACACTGATATACTCTCAAATGTTGTGTAAAAAGCAGCCTGTCCTCTGAGCTACTGAGAAATCTTCCCGAACAAAGTTTCTACGTGTAAATCGGCTCAACAAAAACTAAAGCCTCAGTCAGATAACCCGCTAGCTAACTTAGCCGCTTAGCTAGCTAACGCGTCAGGACCAACTGCTCAAACAGGACAAAACACAACTCTTCACAAGTCGCTGACTTAACGTACAACAAAACAACGCTACTGGTTAGAGCTGTTTATCTTCTCACCGTGTTTTACTCCAAAAACAAAGTCCACAGCAGCTATAGTCTGACCAATCACTGCTCTCTGGCTCTCAGTCAGTCTGACCAATCACTGCTCTTTGGCTCCGCCCTCTGAGAATCTTTTTTGTCGTTTGGCTCCACACTTGCTGATGACCACTTCCGGTCTCAGAAAATGAAAAAACGGACCTGTTTTGTTTCTGTCTCTTACTGATTTAATTTTTTTGTTATCCTTAAAAAAAATGAAAATCAAAGCATTTTTAAAATTTCGTATATCCCTTTTTGATCATGAAAAGGAAAAATGGCTTGTATTTCAATTTTAATTTTTGTATTTTAAAACGAAAATCAAATAACCACTCGTTTTTTGTTTTTCAATACCCGTTTCAGAACGGAAAATCCAATTGCCAAAATATACACGGACCACTGTCGACTATCACTGAATTCGTTTGATACTTAATAAGCACACCGATGTAAATGGATAACACTAGATGAGTTTAGGTTTTACTGACGCATAACAGACAATATGAAAGTACAGTAACCCACTGAGTACCTGCTTATTGGGTTCAGATCAGTCCTAAAAAAATAGTTTCTACTATTTCTGAATATCCCTCAGCATCCGAATTTCCTCAGAGCTTGCACAGAATCCACAGTTAGTTCTTTAGTTCCTCAGAGGCTGGGGGTGCATAGAGCCTCTTGTGTTTAATCCTGCAGGCATCAGCAGAATGTTGTTGTTGTTGTTTGGTGTTTTGCTCATGGCTGAGACATTTTAGAATTAACAGAAATAGCTCTAGAAAGTAAATAAACCTGACAGATTCTGAATGGTTCATCTGAAAGGCAGTTGGCAAGAATGGGGCAGGATTATACGTTTGAGCTCGATGACTATTGATTTCTCAGTTGGAACGTAGAATCTCAGTAAAGTTCTTAACAGCTTTTACTTTACATCGATAACAGCCACAAAACACAGTAATAATGTATTTGCACCATATGGGACCTTTAAAACCAGATAATTCTCAGACAACTTCTGAACTGTCCCAGTGCATGATGTGGTGAGTCAGACTGTGGGCTGCAGATTGTAGCCTGTGTGTGTTCACATTTTGGTGAATAAAGTGCGCCAAATTAGCTGTTACCAGTTTACAGTCATAATTTCAAGATCCAGATGCGCACTCCTGCTACTGATCCTAATTATGAGACGGTTTTCTCATATTTACAACATAAAGCAAACATACTAATGAAACAGAAGCCTGAACAGAAGTTTAGAATTTGCCAGAGAATTTTGAGGCTTTAAAGTTTCCTCCAGAATCTAAGTAATTCAGCAACAGTTGCCAGTATAGTCGTTGTCCAGACAGACATCTTTTCTGGATTATTAGTGAAAAATGTCAACTGTGCATGTTGTATTTAAATTAATTTGCTCTACTTTACATTGTCCTTCTTGCGATGTGACTATCCACATTAGCTCATTACAATGTTGATGCCAACACAATATATTGTGCAGCCCTAATAAATTTTTTTCTTATTATTGCAATTATTCAAGTTGATCGAGTTAAATTTAAATATAAATTTATCCACATTCAGTCTGTAGTGGCACATATCTGCTTGTATACTTGTCTGTACATGATAAAGAAGCCATGGTATTATTAATAAAAGGGTTTTTACAGATAAGCCAAACCTGATGCTGAAAGATTCAAGACCTTGCTGTGAGACCTGACGGGTTTTAGTGCAAAATCTAGAGCTAAAATATCTAAATGTTGATAAAATCTCAAAGGTATACGTGAGCAAGCATTTTCATGTCAGACAGTTGTCTGACATGAAAATGATGAAACAAGAAAAGTGTGCAGTTTGTCTTTCAGTTGCATCAGTCAGCAGACAGCTCTGGTGTTCAAATGGCGCCTCCTTCTGGCTGCTCATCGACACAACTCCTCAGTGTACAGAGTAAATTTATCCAAGCTTTTAGTACCCAGGGATACCCGCTAAAACTGACAAAGTCCATTAACTGATTATTCAGTGAGAAAAGGTCAGTGAAAATCATTGTAATTAATTGATTGATAATTGAAATATTTTTTTCAAGCAGGAATTCTTTTCAAAAGTGGGGATTTGGTGCTTTTCTTTGTTACATAATAATTTATTAAACAAAACAAGCCCTCTGTGTGTCACCAGCAGCAATTTTGAATTAATACATACATTTATTCACAATTTTTGGTCATTTTCTAGACATTTAATAGAGAAAATAATCAGCAGATTGGTAAATAAGGAATAAAATGAGCTTGTGGCATCTCTAACAAAAATACAGAAAATGCAGATTTCAGAACCTATAGCAAGAAATTACAGTATTGTAACCAGGCATTAAATGGTCATTAGGCCTGTTATCAAAAGGACTAGACTACAAAAGTAGTATATAAAAAAAAAAATCAGTAAAACTTTAAAATGCAATTTTTTTTCACAGTTTGTGAAAATATTGATTATTGCATGATGTGTTTTTAGTTCAAGTAAATAATCCTTGTCGTTAAAGTTGTGGATTGAGACGTGAGACCCCTGACAAAGACCCTCCACCTTTCAAAGGCTTCTCACCCTCCCA
Source organism: Amphiprion ocellaris (assembly GCF_022539595.1). Lineage (NCBI taxonomy): Eukaryota > Metazoa > Chordata > Actinopteri > Pomacentridae > Amphiprion > Amphiprion ocellaris. The sequence continues at coordinate 31,784,298 of NC_072767.1, read as the reverse complement.
TATAGGTCCCTCAGGCTGAAAAAGTCATGAACAATGCTGCCTCCACTTAAATTTATCAGCAACAATAACCCAATCATATTTTACAACGCTCACAGGGGGCATTTTCTGCTTAAAGAGATATGAAACACATCCTTAATGCACATTTTGTAGTGTTACTTCTGTCCGAATCTTAATATCTGTCAGTCTTCTGGTGTAATGTACGTATTTAGTGTTGTGTTACTGTCTGTAACTCCTAAAGAACACACAGCACAGTTGCAAATTTTTCAAAAAATGTATTGTACAAAATGGACACAATCAGAAGTCTTTCAGTAACAAAGAAGAAACACAAAAGAAAAAAAACAGTTTTACAGTAAAACGGAGAATGAAGAACTAATTTCCATCAATCAATGATAATGATGTTTGATGAATTAGACAATAATATATAATTCCTGAATGGCATCGGACAACATTGCGATTATAACTTAAGACAACTCCATGAAACAAATAGCCATGAACAAAGAGATGCTGGCCTGTCAACTTAATGCAGCACTGGTGTTATACTTTGTCCATAAGCACATGAGGGTCAGCATGACGTACATTTCATCTATTGCAGAAGTCCATAAGAGTCTGCACAAACCTCTCCATGGACGTTTGCATGAAGCCCAAAGTTTGTATCTGTGTGGCAACTTGTTTGCCTTATTTCACATCGTATGTCCTGCAATGTCATTATATTCACACATGCATATCACAGTGTCAGTGCTGAACCAATGCACTGTGTAACTGTAATTCACATTCTACTATTCATGGCAGCTGTTAAGTTCAAGCAAATCATACATGTAAATGATTCAAATTTAGTTTCAAGCGGCACATAATTATGCTCAGAAGTTTGTCTTTACATGATGTAGAAGTCATGTCACTGTTGTATTGTCACTATTAATGAGTCGAGTACAGAAATCTCCAACTGTCTTGACCTGTAAAGCTTTTTACAACACCTAGCTGTCAGACCTGCTACTGTTAGAAATTGCCAACAAAATTCCATTGTATTTTCATGTACATTGATAATAATAGCATCTTTAATCTTTAATAGTGGAATCAGAATCAGTAGTTAAAATAGCTCAGTGATGATAAAATCACTAAAATCACGTGAGAAAACTGTTGACAATGATAAAAATAAATGAGGAGAGCATTGTGCAGATTATTTTTCTTTCAATCTGCAGGCAGCTGTTGTCTTGAAGCGGCACCTCCTGCTATTCAGTCAATAACAAACACCCCTCACTGTACTGAGGAATGAAGTGAGTACAGTGTTGTCTTTAACCGATGTTATAATATTTGCATCCGTGAGCATGTAGAAGTCTGTGTAATGCAAATGTCCTCATTTGCCTAAGGCGGTGAGAGTCTGCACGGAGCCCTCTGGGGATGTTCGCATGAAGGCTAAAGTTGGTGTCTGCGTGGCAGCTAGTGGTGCAAGAGCACAGAGACGCCAAACTACTGTGCATTTATGGAAAGCATTCTCCAAGTGAACAAAAAGTACTACAACAACAATTGCCATTTTGTGGTGTCCACAGCTGTCTGTGTGCTCATCTAGAAGGGAGTATAATCACGGATTAAGTGAAAATCATGTATCCCAAGTGTGATTGTCTGCACGGGGCTGCGTGCTGTAAATTGCGTCATCAGACAAAGTCTGTGAGGGTCCATGTGAAGCTCATAAACTGTGACTGCATGGACTGTCTTGCACTGCAAGCATGTCAACTGTGCATGTGTCAGGAACATGGCCTGCCATGAGGAGAAACTTTATGAGGAGATTCTCATCCACATCTTCATCATTCATATTTAAAAGAGCTGTTATCGAAGTAGTTGCAGAAGGACTTCAGGGGTGCTGATGATTTGCAAAAATGAGGAAATTTTTTTCAAAATTTTCAGTTACTTTTAACTTTTTCTGATTTGATGCTTTAAAATGCTGATGGAAACATGGCTAGTGTGTGCTTTGGCTTAGACAGAGGAATAGACTTGTACCTAGGACTGTGTAGACCAGTTGCTGTTGAGGAACAGAACCATGTTAAGGTTTTCTGGCTCGATGGAGCTCCTGAGGTTGCAGAACTGATCACCTGCCCTGGAGAACGCTTTCTCTAAGGGCACAGCAGTGGAGACGACCCCAAGTCTCTTCACAGCGTGCTTGCTTAATAGAGAGAATTCCTCCTTTCCTGTGTACCTCCACCAGGCCAAAGGATTTGACTCCTGTGCATTGGGTTTATAAGCCTTGTATTTGTCCAGTTGGACTTTCAGCTTGTCAGCAGAATTCTCTTTGCTTGCACTGAGCTCCATCATTATCTTCTTAATTGCTAGGTTCTTGGCATTGTCTCTTAGGTGGTTTTTGTATCTTGGGTCGAGGAATGTGACGGTAGCTAGTTTGTGCTCGTTGACATTGCCGAATTCGAGTTGGCATTTTGACAGTAGTATTTTGGCAACATGATTCTTGCGCTTTGCTTCTTCTCCAAGTGCATCCATGAGCTTCGATATCACAGGCACCACGACTGAAATGGTCTCAAATCCTTTGCCTTTAAACATGGAAGTGGCTTCCTTCAGAGGTTCCAGAGCTGATATGACGTTCTTGATGTTCTTTTTATCGCTTTCGTTTAGAATTAAATCTGTCTTCCCCCTCTCATTGATCACTATCATCATGACTGAGTACTGCTCATCCAGTGGTTGAAGCATGTCCAGCCAAGTGAGACATCTGTCCCTGGAACACATGATCAGCTCAGTTTGTTTCTTGTGCAGTTTGCCTTGCAATTCTCTGAGCTCCTTCTCAGCTTCAGAGTCATACTTCAAGAACCGGATGATGTTGCAGCACTTGTTGAGAACGCTGGACAGCTCATTGTTGTTCATCACATCCTTAAATATTGCATTCAGAATGTCAGAAAAGCAAGGAATGTGAGTCCATCTCGTTTTACTTCCTTTTAGCTGTGGCATGCCAGCTGTGACAACAGTATGAACCTTTTCTGTCACATGCCAAGTTTCCATGATGGCTGAGAGCTGATTTAGTATGTTGGCTGGTGATTCATCCCCAAACAGGCCGGTAGTTTTAAGTATGTAGGACTTCAGACTTCCGAGGTTGTCCACAAAATGGCACCTGACGGTTAGATAGGAGTCTTCAGATCTTGAAGACCACAGCTCACATGTCAACACGATGTCTTCAACTGAGGTCAGGGTGCTTTGCAACTCTTTTTCTTTTTCCTTGTAGACCTTGAGAAGTAGTGACTGCATCACAGATTTGGTAGGGATTTGCTGTGCGGGCTTTAAGGCTTTTGCAAAATCAAGAAAGTTTGCATCTTCTGTGATGCCCAAAGGCTGCAGATTACATACAATCATCTTCAGCAGCTGTGTTTTAATTGTTAGTATTTCTCGGCCCCCGGCTGTGGAAGGAAACAGATTTAAAGTTAGGGTATTCTGTGGTGTTATGCTTATTTCCAACATTAGCAGTGCAGTGGCTGGTGAAACCATTTCTAGATGTCCCTTCAAAAAGGACCCTTCAAAGAAGGCAGCAGAACAGCTGCTGCATTGTGTTTGAGGGGGAAAAGTTTAAAGTCCCATTACACAATAATATCATAAATAAATAAAGAACCGGATCAAATTGGATGGCTGTGTATCTGACAGCATCCTTTTATTGGTTTATTTATTACTTTCTCAACGTATAATTCACTATTAATGATAATATATATAATATATAATATAAATATTATAAATATCAATATTGTAATACCCATATGTGATATCAGTTTCAGTGTTAGGCTAGAAGTACCTTTAAAAGTAATGAATCTTAACACTACAACACCTTATGGTACCATCAAATGTGTTTTCGTTGCTACTTGCACAATGAGTCTCAATAAAGCTTCAACTGTATGTAGATTTTGGTGTGTTAAAGATACAGATCAACGTGAATGAGAAAGGAGTTTTGCAATTTAGACAGCAGGTTGTCTCTCTGCGATGTGTGTGGACAGATAGCATTGTCGAAATGCGGAAAAATTCTTCCTTGAATCGCTTCAGGCAACTTGACGCGCATTGCTCGTGCATGTCCATCCACAGATAAACATGCAGTTCAAAGTGGCGCCTTGTTGACGGTAATACGGAACATACGGTAAGATTGCTGTCACGACATTTATAGGAAGGTGATCCAGTTGCTCATTTTGACATGAAACTGACAAGCTGAGATGCAGTCAGATCCATGGAACGAAGCGCATGTCTGAGAGGAGCGTCAGAAGCATCATTTCTAATTCTTACTGAGAAACAGCGATATCTCGGTCCATACATGTTGGAGCCTGATGCCATCCAGAAAATGAGCGTGGAGGACAGCGCATGTACTTTCTTGTTATCTCACACAGTGAGCATGTGTAATCTGCAAACCCGCACGACGGAAAACGCTTTGGCCTCTTATTTGTGCAGGAAGGCTGGTAAAGCTCAATAATATTTATAAGAAAAATGCTCCCTGATTAGCTGGTGAATGAGGACGAGAAGTAAGGTTTTCTAGGACAGGTAGAATAGGGTGTGTCATCCCTGCACGCAAGGGAACAGTTTTATTGAAACAGGTGCCATCTTTGAGGTGTGTACCCAGTTTGTTTTTGTTCTTATTTGTTTTAAGACCTAAGTCTATAACCCTTATTATTCATTCATATTTGCCAGTTAATAACAGTTTTCTGTGGTGTGACTGACTCATAACACATATTATAGGAACTTTAAATGTTCATGATCTTTATACTCACTTACGTGTCTGTACCAAATGAGTGTGTAAACAGCTTAGAGAGAAATCCTCTCGTTTCCACAAACCTTTTTTAAATTCTTTTTTTAAGGGTAAGGCATGCTTGTTACCTCTTCTCTCCCTGATCTGATCCCGTCTCATTGGCTGGCGGAGATTTCTCTGCATGTTGGATACACGTTTGGCTGTTGAGGATAAGCACACAATTAATTAAATGTAAAGAGCTGATTCAATGGCTAAGTGTCGTGACAAAGAAATGTTTGTCAGTGGAAGTACTCACGTTGATGTTTTCTGTTTGCACTCATGGCAGCGGTGGTTCAGCGTCTCTTCGGTCTCGATCAGTGACTGAAAAGTTGCAGTCCTCTCTGTGTTTAGTTTTTGCTCCGTCTGCTCGACTCCTTTTATCAGCCGAGACAGGAAAGCGAAACTTAAGGCTGTAAATTCGTCCTGACGTGTCTGCTGATGACTAATACACATTTATCATACCAAGCTCTTTTTTTCTATCGAAACCAAAGTAATATTTGTTTTAAATAATTCAATTACGGGCTGTGAATGAGTCTTTACTTGTCTGGTGATGACCGATACATTATTTATTAAGCAGATGAAAGTAAGTGAACCACAAGATCAAAACTTGAAGTAGAAGTCTGTTCTTCCTTTCATATTCCATAAATGCTCAGTAAAGATATTGTTGCAGTTTGGCTCAAAAAACCTAACAAAAACAGGGAGACAATAACTGTGTGGTGACTAAAATAGATTTATTTTAACAAAAGAAAAGCAACAACAATGACCCTCTACTCAGCCTCTGCAGCAAAACACGTAACTGGTGAACTGGTGGAGGCTCCTCACTGTATGAAGTGATTTAGGTTTTCAGAATTCAATAAAAGTATTGAGTTTTCAAGACGTTTTATATTTTAAGACACATTTCATTCTGTTAACTTGTCGTAGCTGAAAATATCTTGTTAAATTACAATTTATTATGAGGCACTTGACTCTCCATGTTTTTCCTTTTTTGGTTTTGATGAACCGCAACACTCAGTAACTAAATGCGCTCCTCATAGCAGAGTAACATGATATTAAGCGGTTATTGAAATTTAAAGTACATTTCTGGTGTTTGTTTTTTTATTGATCATATTGATCATCAACTTATCAACTCAGCAGTAATGCAATCATTGAGGGTTGGTAAAATTTAAATTTATTTGACATTCAGTTGATATTGCACAGGTGTGTACTCAGTTCTGTTGTATACTGTAAATGTAGTTTCAGTTTGTCACATTTCTCTGCTGTTAGTGCTGTGACGACTGTGTTACGTTTGTGTTTTTACAGTCTGTGGCTGATACCTGGTGTCATTTTGGCAATTGATTTATTTTGATTAAAAGAAACATGCCTCTCAAACTTGTAGATTAATGGCCGCAGAATTGGCACTTTATAGAAGAAACAGTCAGGCATTCATGTTTATTAATGACTAAAAACAGACATTTTCATAGGTGCTGGAAACCCAAATGTTGCAATTATGTTGGTTTTATGACTTATTTTGTCCGTAACTTTGTTGCCTCATTTTATTGTGTGTAGAAAACGAAACTTAACAAAAGCTAAACCGAGCCTGTAAACTAGGCGTGACATGTCTGTTGATGATTAATACACATATTTAACACCACCAGAAATTAGTAGCTTGTTGTGTTCAGTTTGGGCTGTGCCAGCTTCCCTCTCACTGCTGAGACATGAAACCTACAAGAAAATGAACTTGTAGGTTTCATCGAGAGTCCTAACTGATGAATAATCACAACCACCTGTTTATCACCACCACGTTTGTTTTCTGTTGAAACCAAAGTAATTTGTTGTGAATATAGTCATCATTTATTTCTTTGCATGTTACTTCATAACTACTTATAAACTTTTTATGGACAGAGTCTTTAGCGCGTAAATATGGAACGAAGACAGACGGGGCGCTTAAGCAAAATTCTTTACTGAAACAAACACATAAATTTTACAAAATGCTTGAATGATAATCTGTAAGTTTGCTCATTTATTTTCTGCAGGAGGAGACAACGAGAACGGACAGCTCGTCTCCCGGGTCAACAGATAACATCTTAAAATAGACTACATGACATTTACACTTCACAGGCTCCTGTGAAAATACACAGAACAGGTTTTACAAAACAACACAATAAAATAGAATAGAAAAGGCCCCTCCCCATGTAGAGCTTTGTTTATCGATACAATAAATTTCTTCTCCACTGGACTGATGAAAGCAGAGTGTCTGACCTGCCAGCAGCTGACTATAAAACTAGCTGAACAAGTTCACAGGCAGATGAAGGCCACCTGGTTGCAGTGACAGGTGCAGTGTGATCGATAAGGGAGGGCGGCACAATCCATAAGACATTTTATAAATGTACAATTAACATTCTAAAACATTTCGTCAATGGCAACTATTCAAACATCCTCGCAAACTGGACTTAAATAAAAGTGCAATACACAGTTTTCAGTAGGAGAGCGAGGAAACAGCTGGCGAGACGAAGCGCGTTAAAAATCTGAATGGATTCTTTAAAATTCAACTATATACTGTAGAAAAAATAGAACATACATCAACAACCCCTGCTGGATTACTGCAAACTCATCGCAGAGGTTTCTCTCTCAAAGCACCATAATAAATAGGCTGGTAAAAACATGTCAACATGTAAAAGCTATTTTCTCATCTACTAAATGAAGGAATGCAGTTAATAGTTAAAGACGAGTTGTCATCAGAGGCTAAAATGGCACTGGTCCCACAAAGAAATACTTCATCCATCTGCAGCGCTGCAGAAACACTAGTCCTTAATGTGTGTGCTGTGATTTTGCAGATGCTGAAGTTACAGAGAATTTTTTTAGAATGCCAACTTTGTACTAAACCAGTCTATACTTTTTTTCTGTGCAAAACAGAAAAATTGAACTGAAATGTGCTTCAAACTGCAGCTTAAAGCCAAGAGAAAAGCCTGTAAGTTAACCTTGTACAAGATTATTCTATCACATTGGTGGTGAAATCAAAAATGACTTCCATGCTCAAATAATCCTCATCAAAATGTGTGTTTTTGTTTTTTTGGATGTGGCTACACAAAAATCAGTCTGCATACAATAAAGGTAGTAAATCTGTGTTACTTGAATTTAATCTATGTATTTGTTGTTTTTCTGATCATTTCAATGAAAAAAAAGTCTGTTGTGCTGAGCAGATGAAACCCTAATTAACAAAACTGGTTAAAAATGAGTCTTTTTTCATTTAGGCACTTGTGATTTTCTCATGGCCCTGGCTAAAACCTCACTGCAGGGGTGCTAGAAATTCCTCTATGCAGGAAAAACTTTTGGATCAAGTACCAAAAGCTGGCAGATTTGTGATCTTGTTTATTTCTTGACATATTTCTAATGTCAGATTATGTGTTTTTGATAAAGTTTTTGGGCAACTTTTAAAAAATTGGGCACAAATCTTCAAAAAATCTTGAAAAAAATGTGAAAATCTCAAAGTTTCTTTTAGAGTTATCAAAAAGAGTTTGGATTAGGCATTGGTACACAAATTCAGGTGTTGCATCTGCAAAACCGAAAAACCCTGAGGTGGTTTCGCTGCTAAAAATAACCTCCCTGTAACTTCAGTGTTTGAAGACTAGGCAGTAATGAAGCACAAACACTGTGTCGTTCTGGACTACCAGAGGCAAGTAGCTAACTGGAAGAAGTATTCCTTTAACAGATAATAGCAGTGCCATTTTATATTCTGATGTGCACCTGTGAAGAGTCAAACTGTGTCAATAGATTCCAACAACTCATGTCAGGAAAACATGTTTTAGTGAGCTGTTTTTTAAACATCTGTAAGTAAGTTTTTTGTTTTTAATTGTTGTTTGGTTATTTTTAAATATGATTTATCGGGTAGTTTATTTCTCTGACTGTGCAAATCATCCAAGTGTTGCAAACAGACAAGACTTAGCCGCTTTAGTCTGGCACGCTAACAGTAATGAATGAAATTAAAACAAAATATGTAGCTCTGGGTCATGGATCAGGCTCATCTGACCAGGAATAATTATCAACTGGTCTTATGTCATCAAGCTTCCAGTCTCAGTTTGTGCTTCTCAGGAACCACAGATGTGAACATCATGAATGGTTGTTTAAATGTGCCTTGAGCTGTCCTGATTAGAGATGTTAATGACTGTCAATTGATTAATTTTCAGATGCTAACACAGGCTGGGAGCTGGGTGTCTGTCAGCAGAGAGCAACTTTCTGAATACATGCTTCCAACAACGTTCCAACTAAAGTGTATCAGCGAAGCTCCATATAAAGTACAAATACATTTTAGAGGTGGCAGGTTATTTTCTGGGGAAGACTGCAGATCTTTTGCTGTGTGAAATATTCCATTTTGTGAGGTTGAGCAGTAATTTTTTAATGCTATTTATTTTATAATTCAACTAACCAGGTGATATCTGTTCGGTTCCCTAATGTAACTGAGATGATTTAGTGGTGAGCATGAAGTCCAGACAGAAGATTTAAGACTTTCTCAACAAGCCTCTGGACTTTTAAAACATCACTGATGATTTCCTCTGTGTTGATACACGAGAGGCACAAACTGGATGAGTTTGTAGCTGGATTTTAAGAGATGTCGCACCACATATACATTCTGTTAATGCTGTGGACCTGGCTTGTGGTGCATATTAATAGCTAAAGTTAAATTAGTCAAATCAGCGTGTCAGAATTCCAGTCTAGCCTCGTTAGAAAATGGAACCTGGCAGGTATCAGGACAAACATTTCATTTTAACTGTTTAGTCAACAGAAAATTTCTGTTAATCCTATTCAAGCATCCAGCTTTTCTCTGCTTTATATTTAAAAATGTGAATATGTCAAGTTAAGCTTAGGGAAACTGCGAGGATTATTTTTCACTAAATTCTCTGTAGTGATGAGAATGCTCATTAGCTTTGATTTTAATCTAGGATTTTAACTTAGTAAGGTAGTAAATATACCCTCCAATTAATAATTTAAGTGTGTATGTGGAGGGAACAAATTCAAACAGTAAGTAGAAAAATTCCACGTTTCATTGTTTATCTTTGCTACCTGTCAGGCTCCATATCATAGGCACTAATGGCAGAAATAAAATGAAGCTGATAATATCCTAAAAACTCAGATTACTTGAGTAGCAGAATTGACTAAAACGATTTCTGTAAAATTTAACACTGAACTTGTGTTTTTTTTTTTATTGGTGTCTTAATGTGAAAACGCTGCTTGATTTAACATCTTAATATTGCTTCCTTCTGTTAGGTGCTAGTCCTGTGGAAAAACTAAAATACTGCAGTTTCCTATATCGCAGTCAAACAAACAAAGCAAACAAAGGTGGATGAAGGAGAAGTTAAAAAAAAAGAGAACAGTCCAAAGCGGGTCCTGAAGGAAGTCCTGTGGAGCTACACTCTCACTGTGGCTAGCTGCTAAGGTAAGGTACAGTGAGCACAGTTCAGTCTGTCAGTGCTGCTGGTGTGAGTGTGGATGGGCGGCCAGACAGAGCCGGGCTTTACTCCATGATGGCTCTGTAGATTACAGGCTCAATGTAGTCGCCCCTGTAACGGGAGTTGATCACCCTCTGTCGCTTCGACTCCTGGATGATCTCCCTTTCTTCAAAGATCCCGTCAAATCTCATGTCTGACGCTTTGGACTGCAGAAACAATCACAGGGACAACACCGCCACATCTTTTTAGTGTCTTTCACTGGCTTTATAAATATTAAATGAAGGCACCATTTAGAGAACTGCTGAAAGGTCACAGTGAGAAGTTCTTGATTTGTTTCCCTTGTAATTTGCTTTCCATTCCTTCTGATCAACATGAACAGTTGGTGTGTTGGTGACGGGCTGTATTTTCACTAAATCATGCCTTTTAAAAAATTTTAAAAAACTATTACAAATGTTCAGGAATGCAGCATCTTCCAACACAACCAGCAAAACCGTCACTGCATCCACGCACAACATTACCTGGAGTCAGAGTTACAACCATTAAAAATCAATATGTCACAGTGGTTCCAGCCACGGTGACAGCAGTCATCACAAGGCTGGAGTCATACAGTGTGTCTGCAGAGTTCAGAGAGAGAGCTGCTCTATCAGCTGAGGGTTCGCCCAGCTGGTGAACTGTACTATGATACAGTATCATGCAGCCGATATACCGCTGCAGGTTGTGACTACAGAGACTCCCTGAACCATCATTTTTAATGCTTGTAGCTCTGACTGCACGCAGCGCTGTTTGTGTGCAGTGATAGTCTTGCTGTTGAAGCTGCTGTATTGCTGAGCTCCTAAAGAAACAGTATCTGTTATCGAAGCTCTGCAGGTTCAAACAGTAACAGCTGGAAATGTCCAAAGCACAGCACCAAGCAGTGTTACTGATGACACAACAGTCCTGGCAGTGACCATGTCCAGCTACAGCTGGAATACTGCCTGAAAGTCCTGTTATATAGGCATCAAACGCCCTCTGTAATGCGTTCTGAACCTTCTAAACTGTGTCAGAAGGTGACCGATCAACTAGAATTTCATTTTGGGTAAAATGAAGTAGTTGCAGGGCGACAAATCTGGTGATGAGTGATAATGTGTGCGTATTCACTTTGCTGCGTTGCCATGATTGAGCACCAACATGCAATCGCAACACTGTTGAGGTTGTTTGGGCTGTCTTCCAGAATGCGTTTTTTCTACTGTGAAAACTGCTGATCTCTGCGTCAGAGCTACAGATACACCTCTTATCACCAATGATGATCCTCCAGGTAAAGGTTGAATCATCCCAGGTCTGTTGACAGATTGCTACAGTGCTGCTACTGCAGGTCCACAGTGAAAACACACATGCACTTTTCAGTGGTCACAAAAACGTGCAACGCAAGTACTGATGCTGATTGTGTGATGTCACATGGAACTGACTCATTAGTTAATGCTAACGCCTCTTGCATGAGTACGTCTGTGCAATGCTCCATTCATGCAGATCAGCAACAGAATCAGAACTTTTTGATTGCACCTTGTATTCTAAAGAATAACGTTTTGGCTTACCAGTCTGGATTTGACTCTTTTTGGGAGTTCCTCATCCAAAGTGTAGACATCATCTCTCTTGGTTGTTAGCTGCGACCCATCCTCAAACTCTACCTGCAGCCCAGACACAACACAATCAGGACACAGAGTGCTGAACTCAGCAGTCACTGTTGCTGCTTTATTGGACAGAGCAACTCTTCTCTCTTCCACTCTCCACACATGTATATGCCACTTTTACATCATATATGTATATATACACACACTACCGTTCAAAAGTTTGGGGTTACCCAGAAAATTTCATGCTTTCCATGAAAACTCACACTTTTCTTCATGTGCTGACATAATTGCACAGGAGTTTTCTAATCATCAATGAGCTTTTCAACACCATTAGCTAACACAATGTAGCATTAGAACACAGGAGTGATGGTTGCTGGAAATGTTCCTCTGTACCCCTATGGAGATATTCCATTAAAAATCAGCTGTTTCCAGCTAGAATAGTCATTTACCACATTAACAATGTCTAGACTGTATTTCTGATTCATTTAATATTATCTTCATTGAAAAAAATGCTTTTCTTTCAAAAATAAGGACATTTCTAAGTGATCCCAAACTTTTGAACAGTAGTGTATATAATTGCTTTTACTAGTACAGTACACATATGTGGATACTACTGTGGAAGTGTAACAAAACATTTTTTTTGCCATGAGCAGATGCCAAAAAAAGGCTGCTGCCCATCTTAACAACTTAAAACTCAATATTGCTGGTTCATATCGTAACGTCCGACGGAGGCGGGGAGATTCCAAATATTCGGATCTCAAAATATTTGGATACCACTGTCACGACCGAATATTTGGATATTCGGGTCCGGCCCTAGAGATTTTTTCATTTATAGTGAGCTTGTATTACTACCTTTTCAGCTTTCAGGGCCTGTTTCATACTCATGCAGTACATTATGGCTTCATACTCCGCAATACAACTACCAATGAAATGAAAACTGCAAGAGAAAGAGCTCCTCTTTAAACTGTTTTAAAGGGTTAGTTCTGTTTCTTTCAAGTGGGGATTTGGAGGTACTTATGCATGCTGCACACTGCTTGTAGGCAAGTTAAGCAATGAACTGTTGTGAACAGGGTCGACAACAAAATTAATTTTAGCCACATAAAAATTTAAAGAGGTGTATTTAGAGTAATCTCACTGCTCTACTTGCCGTTGGCCAGTCCTTCCTTTGGCACAACATATTTCTTGGCTGTCACCTTCTCCTAGCTTAGCTTTTCTTTTTAATTTATTTCTTCTAAGCCTTGATTCAGAAATCAAGGCTCTCCGTATTCTTCAGGTCTATTCTGGACACAGATCAAGGACATGAATGAAAGTAATTCTTACCAGATACATTTGAATAACATGAGCTGCCACAAATTTGGCCCCGTACACCAGACCGTCGGTCCATCGCACCTGAACCACTTCTCCCTGCGGTGGGGGTCCAAGCTGAGCACAGTCTCGGTTCTAATAGACAAAAAATTGCAGAGTTCTGAGCAAACTCAATAAAGGCATGATTTTTTTCTTAAACAGTCACAATGACAAACTTTGTTCTGGATGTGTCCGTTTAAAATTTGTTACAAATAAACCATATTAGCTCTAATCTGGTTATGTAAAAAACAACAATTACTGCTCTCATCTGTGCAACTAAGAAACCATTTTAGTGTCTCAGCTGTGACCTACAGTCATGTGACCAAAATTCTGGGACTTTATGGCTCACCTGGGCTCAACAATAATATCTGCAAAACAATTCTTTTTTTAATGATTTATGACACTGTAGCTTTGTTTTACTGCACAGAAGACATTTCTGTTTTTTTTTCAAATTTTAACGGTGGATGTGTGGTTTCCATTGAGGTGCAGGACTTTATATAACAGTGGAAAATGATCCGACAGTGAGTAACTAAGTGAAACACCAAGAAACTGCTTTGAGTCTCAAAGGTGAAATACGGCTTGTCACTGATCCTCACTGGCAGAAATTACAAACTGTGATAAGTACTACTGCCAGATTTAATTAATCTCTGTTGGTACAACCAAACCTGTGAGAACGCTACAGTGGCCCATTTAAGATAAGAAAGTAAAAACACAAACTATATTAGGCAACAGAAAAACATATGGCTTTAGAAAAAACCCCACATTCATCTGGTTGTAATTTTTAGTCCTCACTTTTCTTGGGAGGTTTATTTCGACATATTTTTACCATTCAGAGCTCATGTCTAAGTAAAGTTTGCCATTTTTAAGCTCTACATCTACTTTTAAAGTCTTAGTTGGCACAAAATAGATTTTCTTGGTCAGTAATAACAGAACTACTGTAAAAAACACCTTCAAATACCAAAAAAACTACTGCTCTGTGTTCAACCTGACACCAAAGGGCTGAACTGTTATCACAGTAACCTCTAAGGACACAGTGGATGTTTTAAAGGTTAAAGAACTTTCACTTGGTGCTACATGAGCAAAACCTACCACAATGTCTTCGGGGAACAGATTATCACTGAAGGAACCATCGTCAAAGTTGACTTCGTAGAATGTCTCTTTGGACAGCTGCACCACGTCACACTGGTAGTAGCGGCCATTCTTGTGCTTACATATGACCTTCTGTCCCACGGTTAGCTCGTGCATGGCTGCTTTATTGCGCTGTTAGATGAGACGGAGGAAATAGCATTTATATGGATTATACACAGTGGCAAAGAAAAGTGTAAAAGGTGCAGGTGAGTAAAGTTAAATATAAGGTTTCCAGATCTGAGCAGCTCTTTACCTCAATCTGAGTGGGACCTTTGTGTCGACAGCAGGTAACGTGGACCACAAAGGGCCATTCATCCGGCTGCATCAGTACTCCAGCAGCTTGGGCACAGGTGGGATGGTAGGCAGTGGGACAGCGGCCATGAGAACACTGGACGCAGCAGCCGGACGCCTTCTTCATCCGCTTCTTACAGTAGTAACATTTCTGTCAGATGAAAACACAGAAGCCAGAGCTCAAAAAACTGGAGTGGGTAGAAAAAACTACTATTGCAGAGTGGGTGTTTCAGCTGAATATGTGGAGAAACTGGTGACAATCATTATTGCTTTCTTATTAGCAAATGTAAACAAAACCTCCAGGTAGCAGCTTGGCAGATGCTGACTGTTGCATTGACAGTTAAATAACAAATGCTTATGGCAGCAGGTCATATCAGCTGTTGCTAAGTAACATTAATTTCAGGAATAACTTCATAACAGCCCAGAATGAAAGTAATCTGTCAAAGGCTATTGGTAAAGAAAGATAAACTAAAGCTAAACTTTGGGATTTCACGCCCTCAGGAAAGTCGTAGTCTGTTAGTGTGGAGATTGGTATGGGACTACTGTCTCAGATAGCCAGAAGAATCTGCACAGCTTGTAGGTTGCTGCTCGAAGGTTGTTGTTTTTTGTAGTAAAGGAGATGTTCAAGACAGTAACACACAGAAAACAGAAGGGGACCCAAGAGTCTACATCTAGTAAGTCACAATAAAGCCTGTAAATGTAGTATGTTTTCTTATAATTATGCATGTTTTTAGATTTATTTGTGTTTTTCAAAAATGATCTTACAAAGGCAAGTAAAAGGTGAACATTCAAGATTTAGAGTAAGGGACCTAACGTAAAAAAAAACAGTTACATGGGTAGTATTTTCAAACTAAGACCTTTAGTATTTTAATCCTGAACCTCATAAAAAAGTTTGTCAGTATGCATTTCATTATGATAAAAAGTCACAAACTCACCTAAACCTCAGAGATTTTCTTGAAAAAAATAATGCAACAACTTCAATTAGATACATGGGACCCTGTAAATGCCTAAAGCTCTACTACAAATACAGTTTTAATCATGAATTGGAGTCTGTGGTTCCTTCCGAGCCTCAACAATCACTGAGTTTTCACTGGACTGGTTTGGGATGAAATTTGAGCTGAATATTCATGAAATCCACGAGGTAATTTGCAACTGAAAAGTTGCTGCTGGATGTTTTACAGCTAAAATAATAATCATTTCCTGCTTTTCTTGCTATCAAACTTTGATAGTGTGGTGTATTAATATAGTTCTATCAGACCATAAAGGTATTTGATCCCACATAAAAAAATCAGATTGTCACAGATGTTGCTTCATGTAGTTTCAGAGCTGAAATTTTACTTTTTAAGGTATTTTCCACTGAATATTTTCAAAAGACGGATCATTTTAAATTCTGTGAAACTTTATGTCGTAAAAGTAAATATTCACTGTACATTGCAAAAAAGTAAGTATGGAAAAGAAGTGACTGTTGCAGCTTTGAACGGCCACGCTTCAAAAATTAACAGCTAAAAAGTATATAATATAGAGCCTGAGGATTCTCCAGGGTCCCATTAAAATCCCTGGCATGAATTGGGGGTTAGTTGAGCTCGAACAGAATGACCCATTCTATTGAAGAGATAGACATGATTCTATTGATAAACTGTGGAAATGTTACAGTAAATCATCTACCCCGTAAAATCACCTGCACTCTAATAGTTTGCTTCTCTTCTGTTTATTTACCCGCTAGTTTTATGTGACTCGGCTGTCATGAAAGCGTGGACTCACCAGCTTAAATCTCTGCAGAGGGATCCCACTTAAATCCACAGGACTTCTTTCAGTGATGTTGACAAAACGTGCCTCCTGCACAGCAACTGCACACAACACATGGACCCACCTGCAACACACACAGCACTGTTCAAATACTGACCACTGAGTCCATTTATTGGAGTGTTTGTGTATCTGATTGTTTTTTGTGTGACTGACTGCTCAAATATAAGGTTTATGGAACACAACTTTTTCTTTTTTGGTCTCTACGCACCCTTCTCACCATGTATAGCTCCTTGCTGTTTCTTTCCCAAAATTAAATTAAAGTTGAATGGTCACTGTTTTGTTGTGTCATGTAGCCTATAGCACCACCTTCTGATGACAATGTGCAGCCTGCTTTATAAATTTGTACACATTATCTGCCAAAACCACATGAAACTTTATTGTTGGAACATATTTGTTATTTGTTGGCCAATAACAGATCAACCACTATTACATTCTGCACCCTGAGATAGGATTCAATCAGATGGACCAGGTCTGTTTTAGGTTTCGGACACAGGACTTCCATACTGACTGTTAAGAAAAACATAGTGTAACTCAGCACAGCACTTTGCATCAGTTTGATTAGAATAGCTAAATGTCTCAAGGATGAAGTGCAGATTTGGTAAAATAGCTAGACACACTTCCTCATGGTCCTGAAGCCTCTGAAACTACTTACTTGTTGTTGTTGGCTTTCTGCAAGGCGCCGCCCCTCAATGAACACAGGCAGCAGTTCTACAAAAACAACATGTCATCAATGAACTGTCCAGACAAGCATTAACAGGCAAAAGCTGTCTTTCGCTGTTGTATCTGGTGGCAATCAACTAAAACTTTATTTGTGTCAATCAGTGCCAGAAGCAGCAGATACAAGTTTCGTACTGCAGATTTATGGCCTTTAATAATCAAGAAAAATACAAAGAAAAAGAAATAGGGAGTAGTGCACTGGGTCAAGAACATTAAATGTTGGTAGAATAACAATGACAAAAGACAAAATTATTAAAGGAAGTCCTCAGCATTGGCCTTATTGTCATCCATGAGCTTTGACGTTAAAATAGGTAAAAAAAAAAAACAAAAAAAACAAGCCTGTTATTATGTATTAGAAATAGTTTTGTGCATAAATATGTTCTTGTAATTTATTTAACCCCCCTGAACACCTGTTGTGTAAACACAGCCTACAGTTCACCTGAAAACTCAGAATTTTTTGCAATTTTTGCCATGAGACTGTTGATCACAGCTCATTGTACAAACACCTAAATCTGTTTTTTCCTGCTTGAACCACATGTCACGTTCACAGACTCAGAAAACTAAAATATGATAATACTTTAAGAATTTATTTACAGCCCTTGAGTTTTTCTTTTAAAAGACAGCCTTCCAAGCTCGCTGGCAGGTTTTTCTTAAGGGCTGCAGAACCCGTCAGTTAAACGTTATCTGCACTACTAACGAGCTTTACAGCTGGAAAATAAGTACATGAGTTTACAATATGAGATTTGATGTGAAAAGGGGACCAAAACAAACTTAATATTGAGTAGATATAGGTTTATGCATGAATGCATAATTTATTTACATATTTTTTGGGATACTTGGGGTTGTGTTCGATCAGTAATCATAGAAATAATCCTCATCTTTAAAGAATATTAAGGTTGAATATTCGAGATGAACAAGCACAATGCACCAAGTCCACTGACCTCAGTCATGGCGTTGGCCTTACAGCGTGCACACTTCCATTCTTTGCTCACACTGGCTGGATCCACACCGTAACAGGCTGGAACACACAGACACAGTTACAAACACAGGCTGTGTCACTAATGTGCAACCAGTATTATCAGTTGAAGCGTGTCACTGTACATACTGGTGTGAACACGAACGCTGCACTGGGAGCAGCTGATGAGAAGGCTGGTTCCATCTTCCTCCAGATGAGGGGTGGTGGGCTGCTCCTCGCACTCTGAGTCTTCTTCTGTCGTAGTGGTGAAGCACATCTCTGGGATCAAAGGTTTGGTCCGCATGCGTCCGCCGGCCACCATGACAGGAGTGTCTACATTGTTCGCACATTCAGTCTGACAGCAGGCACAGCACACACAAACAAATATGGACTTCTATTAAAACTTCACAGCTACTTTAGTCTGCGGTGTTGGCATGTTGCTCAAAACCTTTACGGTTTTCATTTCACACATCCACATTCTAATCCTCCACAATCTCTTTACATGGTGGCAAAATCTGATGCACTGAAGTGTAAGTGGAGATGAAATGTATGACATCTCTCATCTTTATTCTGGATAAGATGCTAGATCTGAAGCTGGTAATGCATCTATTTTATGTAAATTTATACCAAAGGAAACACTGTATTTTTAAGTGCACTGCTGCTTTAGTGGAAAAGAGTCACAGTTGTATAAATGTGTGGGTGTTCACAGGTAGTCTGCTTCTGCTGCCGCAGAAGAAAATAATGCATCAGTTCCAGAAGGCTGCTGATGTAGCACCTTTCTACATATGAAAGCAAAAACACAAATTTTCTGACCTATGAGAAGTTGGTCAAAAGAGAACATACCAACCAACCAGTCAATCAGTCCACCTGGAGACTAAAACTACACCTAGTAAGTTTCTAACTTGTCAAAACGTACGGGTCCAGTTTGTAGCGCAGGTCTGTTGTTAAAAAATACAGGCTTATCTTAACTGATGTTTTTTTCCTTTTGTTTTCTCCATGTTAACTGCTGGCCTCTGTAGTATATGTTTTATATCTTGGCTCAATAGACTACAGGTGAGTGAGTACCTGCTGGTATGTGTGAAAGAGCAGGCAGATGGAGCAGTATGGAGGTTTGGAGCCGATGCGCTGGTTGTACTCCCTCTCCTTCTTCAGGTTGGGAGGTCTGCTCTGCCATAGGTGAGTCAGAGGTTTAGCCCAGTTCTCCCCTTCCAGACCACCCTCCTCTACTGGAGGAGCCTCGCTTGGTGCTTCTGAGGCACAAAAAGCAAAGATGACGGCACTCATTCAAATCAAATAACAACTACAGAGAGGACAACAGAGTAAGAGTTTCGGCTATGACAAACCTTCATCACTCATGCCGTCCTTTATGAGCGGATGGTGGCCTGGCAGCTGCCCCAGATCATTCTCCTGCTCTTCATGTCCAGCCACCACTGCTGCCACCTGCTGGAGAAAATACTGGCTGTTAGCATTCAGGATAGAACTAACTGATAGTTGTGCACTTTTTGTGTGCTTAGAGGCCTAAAAGTTGCATCAGTTGTTTCTGTACTTTCTCAAAGCAGCAGAATCTTACCATGTCTCAAACCACACATGAAGCAGAATGTAACCAAATTGGGTAAATAGTCAGTTACCCTTCATTTACTGTTCCCAGTCTTATTAAAATGCAAGTAAAGATTTACAGTAGTGTAAAGTAGGAGAGTGACTATTTTTGACGTGGAAGTGTCATGATTTTGTGGGAATAGCAATTTTTGCATTTTTTCTCACCTCCCCCCAAAAATATCAACAATAAAAAACAAACAAACCAAAAAAAAAAACCAAACCCCAAAACACACACTTATCCAAGTTGCATTTACAGTAATATTGTAAGAAATTTTTCACCCTCACTGTAAAGTGTGCAAAGCTCATAACGGAGAGGCTAAAATTAGAAAAAAAAAAATCACAGCTATGGTCCATTAATATGCTGATGTATTAAGTGTGTGTAATGTTGCCCACTCACTGTTTTGTTAAGATGACCGTTGTCTTTCTCCATCTCGTCGTCACTCCCCTCAATCTTCTTCTCCTCCTTGGGCAGGACCTCTCCTTCTCCATAGTCTCCTTTGGCGTAGCTGTGGACGTGCAGGACGTCTGCAGGGCTCAGTGTCCTCTGAAACAGTTTTTGTGCTGGACTGCAGCTGCTGCCCAGCTGAGGCTCCTCACTGCCTCCAGCCTCCACGGAGCTCGGAGCCACCACCTGGTTCTCCACAGGTTCAGGAGGAAAGATGTCAGCGGCAGACATGCCGTTCTTCTCTTTTTTTGAAGGACTTCGTCTGTTTGAAGTTTTCTTGGTACTTGCTTTGGACTGAGATTTGGACTGTGGCTTGGTGTCCTTCTCCTTCTTCAGCTCTGGCTTGATTTTCACTGTTTCTGAAAGATAAGCTATTATTGAATCTACTTTAAGTACTGGCTCATTCATAAAACAATCCATTTTTTTTTTTAGAGATTGCTGCTGAAGAGTGGTCCAAAATGAAGACATACAAATAGCTTGTTAGCAATTATATTAACTGTTAGAAAAAAAACTACAACATCTATATTTTAAACACATATAAACAATATTTGAGCAGGACATTTTAGCGAAAATGTAAAAATAAATAAACTCAGAAATGGCTGTCATCGTTTAATTTATATGTCATTTCCAGCCAGAAGAAAACTATTTGTCAAATGAAAATTCAATACACATCAAAATTTGGTTTTAACTAACTGTGGGCTTAAATGTACAATAAATTTAATTTCAAATCAAATTCAAGCCACATCTTTAGAATTATTAAAGCAAAAGATGCAGCTAACTACAGTTTTTAGCTACAGCAAAGTACTTTTGCAAATTTAGACATTTCAATTTGTAATAAATTCACTTCTGTCATCATGGTTAATTGAGACTAACTTTTTTTCATTCATACTTCAATAAAGTGAGCAAAAAGTGAAGGGGTGTGAGTACTTTCTGAAGTGACTGTAAGATCAGCACCAGTACCGTGCCAGTCAGGTCAAAAGAGGACCACGCTATGATTAAGCAGACGAAGAGCTCTCATAAGCTGTAATTAAATTCACCTTGAAATTTTCAAAAAAAAGCTCTTTATGAACAGTGTAGTACCTTTATCTGGCTTGGCAGCGACTTTAGTTGGAGACTCCTTTCGTAACAACTTGACATTCTGTGGCTCCACCTTATCAGTCTCCGTCGTCGTCACCTCAGGCTTGACATCTTCAGCAGCTTCAACAGCTTCAAGTTGACGCTTCGTCCCAGTCTGAAGCTTTGGGCTGATGCATAGGAGACAGCAAAGAAGACATGTTGGACAGGACTCACCACTGTCACAGAGTAAACAGATTTTAGCAGTGTAGTTTCCCTCACTGGTGACTGTGATTGCTTTTGTCTGCTTAGTTCTGACACAGATTACATTATAAGGTTGTTAGAAAAACACAAAAGCCATGAATCTACAAGCTAAATTCAACATCTTCAATGAGCAAAGTGACTGATAACTTACTTCACTAAATTTTTAAAATCAAACTTAGGATTTAAATATGTATTAACATTCAATATTTTTGAAGCACAACACTTACATGATGTAAATCATCTAAGTTAAACTTATGAAAAGTCATGCATTTCATATTTTTTACTGGGTTTAGCTGCAGACTGCATACAAAGACAGACAAACGCTCCATAACCATCAAAGACCATAGTCTTGTCATGAATGGGAAAATTAACCATTCGGCCTTTTCAGGCCCACAGGTTGCTGCAGGTTTCAACAACTGAAATTAAGACTTTTTAAGACCCCAATTAATACAATTAAAGACCTGTGTTATATCCATACTGGGAAAAAGAGAATGAAAATCGGCCTCGTTGATTATTGCAGTATCAACAACCTAAAATGCCACTGTTATAAGTGCTTATTTTCAGAGAACTTCTGCCTTTACCCCTGAAGACCCTAAAACCCATCAGAAGGTTTAGAGGGTATCTTTAAAATGAAGGGAAAAAAAACTACGCTTGCAATCACTCATATCAGATAAAGTCATTTACTATTTAAATTACTGTTTATTACCTCTAGATGCTGCAGAAGTGATGCCATTTTAACCCATAAACCACACTGTAACACACTAGATGAGCAATTTGCACCCCAAAACACATTCAAAAACAAAACTGAAGTTAATGCAAATGTAAGGCTTGGAATTTATAATAATGGATTTAAGACATTTTTTTCTTTTCTTAATTGCCAAGGATTCCCACTGATAGTAGGATAGTAGGAGTGAGTGTAAATCCAGACCTTTTGTCCTCCTGGACAGGAGCAGTGGGTTCCTCACATCCAGCTTCACTGGGAGTCTCTGTTTTAGACTCGATGTTTTCTTCTTTCAGGAACTCAGCAGCCTCCGGTGTGGGTTTGGAGTGATCGATGGGAGCAGTGTCTTTCCCTGCCTTCCATAGTTTGTAACGGTCGGGCTGAAACTTGCGTACAAACACATCCATGGAGATCTTCACCATGTCCTGACGGCACGAACACTGGAAGGACAATGCAAAATGATGGTCGTCAGAACAGTAAAGAAAATGTTTTGAGAACAGCTGTGGTCATTGCTGTGGGTGAAAGTACTCTCAAGTTATTCAGATATAAAATATTATAAAACATATATAAAACTCTGTAGCTCATGGTGATCTTCCTAAATGTCTTATGTCCATAACTCAAAGATTCTCAGTTTAAAAAGCTGGAATCAGAGTTCAGATTTTTTTTTAATTAAAAAAAAAAAAACTCAAAACAAAAACAAAGAACAACCCAGAAAGAAAGTCTATAAGAAAGTCCGGTAAATAAAAGTCCAACAGGAGCAAAAAATGCCCAGAAACTACATGGGATTCATAGGGTTACATGTAAATTGGGTGTACCAGTGTTGCCTGTTTGCCGTAATCAATCCATCGCTGGGTGGCAAAGTTGGTGGACTCCGCACAGTTGAAGCCATGGTTGAAACCAGCATGATAGCCAAATGGAAACGTCACAATGAACTGCCCAGCTTCCTGAGTGACCTGAATATATATATATATGCATAAAGAAACATCAGACGGAATTGTGATAGCTGACACATCATTTTCAGAAATCGAATGTCCAGTTTTTCATCATTATACTGATTTAAACATAAGGTTTTTTTGTCTGTGTTAAGCATTTTCCTGTTCTTACATTATACTGTTAACTCATAGCACAGAAATGTTTTTCTCTACAGTATATAAATCAAAGACTACCTTCTCGAATGGTATGCCATATTTTTTCAGGATTGAGGGCGAAATTAAAGTCATTTTGTGGCGCAAGAAGGCTTCACAGCTTTGAGCATTCCCTGGAAAGAAACCTGGAAATACAGGAGACCATCCACATCATCAGTACAGTGACCCTCTACGGCTGTGTTCAGGTACTGTGTGTTAAACTGTAAAATGTACACAGAATTGCTGTTACGTGTTTGGAGGTTAAAGCTGGAATATCAAAACTATGAATGGTCAATGCTCATACAGGGTTTAAGACGATTACATTGCTTACCTTTGGCGAGTCGTTCTAGTCTTTTCCCATGCTCTGGTGGGACAACATACCTGAAGAGCAAGAAAAGACAAAAACATCAAATCATAGTTGTGACATTGGCGGCAAAACCTGGCATGTCTGAACAAACCAATCAGAGAATATTTTCACCAAGGACATTATTTATCACAGAGCTGCTGCAATACTTTAAAGCAAAGACCACCATGACAATGATCAGCCCTTACAAATAACAAAAAGAAACTGATAGGAAAATAGGTTTATCTCTCTGTGTTTTTATCTTCTGTTAAATAAGAATGAATCTGGGCAGCCAGATAGCTCAACAGGTTGAGTGGGCAACCCATGAACAGGGTCTATATCTCAGCTCACGGCCCTTTGCTGGTGTTCCCCCCAGTCTTCTCCCTGCTTTCCTGTCTGCCTCTCTACTAATAACTGTCAAATAAAGCCAAAAAGTCCCAAAAAAAGCTTTAAATAAGAATGAATCTGGACAATCCAGGCACCATCACAAACAAAGCTGAAAATGGTTTATAAACATTTCTCCCCCAAGTTGTTTTTATTCTGAGCTGCCTATCGCCCTCTTCTGGTGAGAATAAAAACTACAGATGTATGAGAATATTGACAGACTCATCAGCCACAACATTAAAACCAGTCTGCCTAATATTGTTTAGGTCAGTACCTCAGCACTTTCAAGTCTTTTTCATGTTCTTCAAACCACTCCTGAATAATGTCTGCAGTCTGTCAGGCAGCATCATCCTGCTGCCATCTGGAAATATTGTTGCATGAAGAGGAGCACGTTGTCTGCATCTTTGCTTCAGTAGGTGGTATGAGTCAAAATAACATCAACATGAATGCAGGAACCAAGATTTCCCAGTAGCTCAGAGCATCACACCATGGGGTCCCATAATGCATCCTGCTGCCATCTCTTCCCCTAGAAAACAACTCACCTGCCTGTCCACACGATGTAAACGAACACGCCATTTCTCTGAACAGGCCACCATCCTCTATTGCTCTGGAGTCCACTTCTAGCACAAACATCCTCATTCTCAGAGCTTGTAGCAGAGGACCACGGACACTGACTTTACTACCCTTGACTGGTCTGCAGCAACACAGCCTCTTCACCTCATACATAGCAAGCTGAGATGCTCAATGTGTTCTGATACATTTATATCACAGCAGCGTTAAGATTTGTATCAGGTTGTGCTACAGCAGCTCTCCCGTAAGATCCAACGAGACACTACAAGGTCACTTAAAGACTCCTGAACATATATGCAAGGATCCTGTAATGCCAAAGATGGTGTTTGTATGATACACATCCGGTCTCTTCCCCTCAAAAGTCAACTGTCGGCTTTGTAACAGCAAAACTGGCACAATCCAGTCAAATTGTGAGACTGTGTGTATGTAGTAGTAAAAACAGTACCTAATGTTGAACGTTTTAAGTGGTTATTATCAGAGTTGACCGGTGATTCTACACATCCAGGTTTTATGTCCTGCTGACCAGTAAAAATACAGTTATGGTTCTTCATTTAGAGAAGAGCCTTTTTAGCCTGAAATAACAGTCAGGACATTACCAAGGCGGCTGCCGAGTAGTGAGACTTGCCAATAAAGACTATGATCAGACCACATGGACCCAGATTGATAAATGTTTATTCATCATTCTGGGAAATCATGACCCCATCACCAGTTCACTTGTTGTCCTTCCTTGGACAAGTTATATTGATTTCAAACTGGGAACATTGCACAACACTTGTCAAACTTCAAAAATTGACTCTTCACTTGCAGCCTATTACGACTTCAATGTTGTGTCCGATCAGTGTATAATCTCTAGTGAGACTGACAGTGTCATTATAGTTTTATGTACCGCTTATTCAAACCCACTGCTGTTGAAACAAGCTGAGAAGCAGAAACAGGGTGTGGCATGGAGATGTGTGTGTGTAAGGCTCTTTCTGTGACTGTACCAGGATTTTGGCTCTCCAAAGTGCAGATAGTTGATGCTGTACAGATCCATGTCCTCTGTGTGCCATGCAAAGGCACTCTTCCACATCCCAAAATACAGGTATGGTGTGTTGACTCCTTTGATCTTGATGCCACTTTCATTCTCCACAGTGTCCAGGATGGTGTTGAGACGGCCGACGTTCCATTCAGTCACATCCTGCAGAGAGGGAATCAAGAGAAAACTGTAAATCTGCAACCCATGCCTGTTTAACTGACCTGTCAAGCTGATTCACACTGATGATCAGTACTAAAGATGGCACAAAATTGTACGTATATATCCAACCTATGACCACTTACTGGATCATATAGTGTTCCACTGACATCAGCCCCGTAAAGTGGGGGGTTAAAGGTCAAGTTTTTCCAAAACTTCCTCTCCAGCTCATCCAGATCCACATATCGCGGACTGCAGAACCTAGAGAAAGAAATATTTAGATATTGAGTGAAAACCATTTAAAATGCGAAGAGATCTAATTTTAAAGAGATTTTAATCTCATAGTCAACGTGTGAAAAACATTTATAAATGAACTTTCATTCATTGTTTCAGTATGTACACTGACTTGTCCATATTTGATGTCTTGCGGAAGTCGTGGACAGTCATTGGCTTCTTCTGGATGTTGTATTGTGTGAACAGTCCTGACTGGCCGGTCACCACCTGCTGAATGGGAGCTGGAATCACCAGATCATCAATGTCATCGTAGGTCTTTCTCGGTTTCCAGCCTTTAGGTGGAATAACCTGTAACAGAATGATGTTATCAGTGTTGTGCAAAATGCAAAAACTTGCATTAGTCTTAATTTATCAAGACGAGTGTTAGTGTTCATTCATTTTACCGCCTTGAGTGTTTCTGACATTTTCTCAAGATTCCATATAAATATCTGCTACTCTCTTTCTTGGCAGGATGCAGGATCAGATAATGTATTGGCCTATTTGTATTTAAGTGTAAGAGAAAGTTACAAATGTCCATTCGTGCATTTATCCATGAATTTTTAAACCTCTTGTTCACTATGAATTCACAATTAATGACTACAACTTATGATTACAGCAAACAATTCTGTGCATTTGTGGACATGATTGCATTTTTGTATCCATTCCTGTGTCCAGCATGTGGTACTGGAGAACATGCAAAAAACATGCATTATATTGTTTTATGTCTTGTGCATGTCCAGTGTGTGTCACTATGACTATAATTAAATTTTGGCATGCAGATGTGTTCAAGCCCTTTGGAAGTTTGGGGCACACTGGACAAAGTTTATTTGCATTCCAACAGTTTCTTTTTCCATTTTTGATAACGTTGTATCACAAAGATCTTTAGATGACACCAGCTAAATTTGAAGTTACTGAGATTAATTATGCAGAAGTTTGTTATATATAGTATAAGGGCTTCCACTGGGAAAAGCAACACCAAATGGCACAGCAAACTCAAAATGACTGACTTCCTGTGGGACTTGGAGCATAGCTAAGAGAGGCTTTTTCGTACATCTGGACATGATACATCTGACAACTGTATTTGAAACATGTAGGTACAATGTAATATGGGAGCTGCAACTTTGAAGACCTGTAGGGATGCTATAAAATAAACAAATAAATAAACATCACCAATTCTGGGGCATGTGCAAAGTTTCTTTGATTTTCCAACAACTTCACCTGCTCAAGAATATGATTCATATTGAATAGTAATAATAATCCCTACAGAGACAGACACAAGAAACTCTAAAAACTACAGAGCCAAACTGCACATCTAAAAAAGGTCAAAGAGATCACTGTCCCAGTAATAAACAATGCAAACCAGACCCACAGACTTGACACTAAAAGTTGAGTTCAGGATTTGTCTTCATGCTGCATAATTGTGGTCAAAATAATAATCCCAATTATTTTGATCAATAATTAAATCCTGACCATGTACTGCAATAGTTAATTGATTTTAGGGGCAAAATACTTTTATTGTACTTTCACATCACAATAAACAGAGTACTGCTTGCAATTTCATGTTTTGCTGCCTTTCTGCTAATGTGCAAAAATAAGACTTGATATAATCCTCAACTTACCTTTGCCATTCCAGCTCTGTGTGCGCCTTGAGACTCCATATAGGCAATGTACCGGCCAAAGTTCTTGAACTCTTCTTTGGAGGGGGTGAACGTCATGATCCTGGAGCCCACACTTTGGGCTGGCGTGTCTGTGGTCATCCTGAGATTGTTGCTTTGACCTCAACTCTGATTGGTAGAAAACATGGATACGATCATGAAAACATCTGCGCTGGCTGTGACAGTTACATGTATAGCAGAGTTTGGTTCACTTCAAACAAAGCACTTCCTCTTTCAGTCAGTCTGCGTCGGCTTGACAGACTTCACAGAACATCTTGAGCACATTTCTTAATTTCCATTTGAGAAGTCAGTAGAGCGCTGACTAAATTACGACAGAACAATTCATCAAAATATTTTTGAAATCACAATGCAGACAAGTACAATATTCAAAGAAACTGTGTTGCAACATACAATGACAACAAAATTGCATGCATAATGAAAGTAGGGATCAACATGTAATTGATTTTAAATCAAAATTGCAATCTGAAATAGTGCAATTAGCAAGTCTCATGATGTAATGCTCCATTACGTTTTACAATGACAAATACTGACAGTGTGACTTCAAAAGATAATTCGAAAATCAAATCATAATATCCATCTGAAAAATTGCTGTTTACATATTTTTCCCAAATCGTGCATTACTGATTTTAAGATAAACAAAAAGCTTTGAAAAAGTTTGAGGAACCTTTATGAGCTATATGAAAGATTTGGTCTTTACAGAGAATCTAACAGAAGAATAACTGCTGTTATTAAACAATGCAGACTTTGCTTGATAGTGTTGTCGAAATAGCAAAACAAATGTTAACTGACACATGGGAATTTAAAAATGCTGTTTGTTGTACTAACTTTCTTTTTGTCTCGTTCTTCTTTAATTTTTACAAGAAAAAATAAATCTAAGAGACTTATTATGGGTAATAGAAATAGATAGCCATCTGACAATTACGAGGAGCAGTTTAATGTCATTTTTTCATTCTTTATATCTGTGTTTGTTTATTTAATACTGCTCTTATAAATGTATATACTGCTGAAGTCACTATTTACTCTTTTAACACAAAACCAAGAATGTACAGGGCTGCATAAGGGTTGTTTTCAAAATTAAAAAAAAATAATTTATTGGGAAAAGAACTTCTCTAATAGAGCTCCAATTTGACTACATTAGTTATATGATGTTTACTAAAAAAACAGAAAAGATATTTAACTTTTAGCTAACAGCTATCTGGCTTTACGGACTTAACCAGCAAAACGGCGAAGAGTGGGAGCTCCACCATGATTGGCTAGAAACCTGAATCTCGGCGTGCGATTGGTTAAGAGCGCCGTCTGTCAGACAGTGTGGCCCACTGACAGCGAAGCTGCTCGGAAAAATATTTAGCTAGACCGTTAGCTAACATGCTAACTGCGAGATAGCTTGTTCTTCGAATTAAAAGTGACGTCAACAAAAAAACAAAGCCTTTCTTACATTCAGGAGGACACAGCAAGTAAACAACATTTGCACATAACGCGAGTCGTGCTGTCAGAGCAGACAAGAGTTTATTGCAGAAGCGAAGTGTGACTCGGAGATGTGACAGCTGCCTCCTCTCTCAGCTAACCAACTAGCAAACATGGCTTGTTGCTGACCGTCAGTTTCTCCTGTACAAACTTAAAGTTACTCTCGCTTTTCTGCACGCGAACCCTTTCTAAAGTGACAGACTTGAACTTACACACGCTGAAATGCAGAGGAGTTGTTTTTTCCCAGTTCACGGAAAAAAGAGTAGAAATACAGACATCATCAGTCCGGCTGGAAAAGACAGTCCTCCATTATTCCAGTGACGCATGCCCAGTGTGTGTTTGTTTACATAGAAGGCAAGAGGAGGGGCTTCCGTAGACCAACAGCCAATCAGAACCCTCCGTTTGCCAGCCCATGCCTGGTTTAACCCTCTGAATCCCAAGCTGGGCGTTTTTGGCTCCTGTCATGTTTAGTCACTGTGGACTAATTTCTTTTGCACAATATGAACTCCTGCACCTCTATGGAAACAAGCACAACCATGGTTACAAGAAGAGACAACTCAAAAACACCTTCTGGGTAGTATGGTACAGTTACAATGCCATAAAAAAAAATTTTTTTGCTAATTTATCTTACAAAATAAACAACATTTTTTCAAGTGCTGACAGATGTTACTGAAACCGGAATAATAATTAAAAAAAAAAACCAAACACTGGTGGTTCCACATATTATCTTTTACTGCTCACATTTTTACAACCACTTCAAAATAGTTGTTTTTCACAGGACTCTGCATATGAACTCAACCTAGATATTTCACCAGGCTGAATGTCTCTGTCAGCAGCTTACTTCTCTATGTACCATTTTTTAACCATGTTCCATTCATATCACTGATCAAGCATTGTATCTACTTCTCAGTCTCACTTATCATCTACTATCTGCTCTGTATAAACACAGCCTGCAGATCAAAACTGTCGAAATTTTTTGTCAGTGACTGTTGTTCAAAGTCGAGTCAATCATCACCTCTCAGTGTCACTGAGGAGTTCACTGAACTTGGGGCCACTACCACCTAAGGAGTGACATATTTAATTTTGAAAAAAGCATTTAGCCATACTTAAAGCTTTAATGCTTTATTAACACTGAACTAAAAATTTTGTATTGTTTTATTATCACAGGTTCTGTCTGAAAAGAGGTGGCATCATTTTAAACAGTGAAATCAAACTAATAAAATGTAATGACCAACCAGTGAGCAATACTGGATTCTGCAAAAACATAAACAACTTTTTAAAAAATCCAAATCTTATCTTAACACAGTTAATGTATTAACTTATTTTTGTGTGTATGCATGTATTTATTGATTTATTTAGTACTGTTAACATATCAGAGTTCTGAGTGAATTTTTCTTAAGATAGGCAAAGGCCATTTATTGATTACATACAGGCTATTAAATGTTTATTTAAAACTAAAAAGCATTTTAAAAAAAAATACTTAGGCATTTATTGAGTCACTAAAATACTGTAGAGTACAGACCACATCAGCATGATTATAAGCATCCTCTGGTAAATTAACAACCAGATACTGATGTCTCTCACCATATGGACTTCAGGAGATGACTGGGGGATGATAAACTGTGACCTACTGGTTGGGTTCTCTCTGTTCTCATGTTTCTTACATGTTTGTCCCATGACAGCCGGGTCCTAATGTTTTTTGAGCAACACACCATACTATGACGTTTTTACAATGATGGTTCTACTATGGAACCAGTTTGACATGTTCAGGTGTTCTTTGTGTGAAAACTCAGAGATTTCAGGTATCAGAAGGTGGTTTTCAACTTTCTTTGTTAACTTTCTGCTTCAACTTTAAACTAAATTTACTTCACTAAGCCAGCCCTCTGGACTTCCAGTAAGCTGTGTTCCTATTGGCTGTCCAGGTGGCTGCTTGGTGTTATCAGGAACACCTGAGCAGCTGCTTGGTATTATCAGGAACACCTGAGCAGCTCAGTGTCTTCCTGCTTTGTTTCGCTGCAGACAAACATTTCCTCTGTTTCTCTTCACCACTGAACCGGGTTTGGCTTCATTGCTTTAGTTTGTTCTTTAGGCGTTGGCTTGCAGCTTCCAGCAGTAAAATCATCTTTAATGTGTTTCTTGGTGTGTTTTAGGGCTTTGTACTGGATAGTTGTCTTGGTAAATGTGGTGCTTTAGCCACAGTTAGCACATGGTGCTAATGTGTGCAGTGATTAGTGGGTTTGATGCAGCTGAGTTGTGTCTTTATCTTGGCTGTAGTGAGTCTTCAGAGGTTTTTGGTCAGACACATTCTGTACTCTTGTTGTGAACCAACGTTGGTTGTCCAGAAGGTAAGAGTTCCTGTCCTGATTCTCTGTTTAAAGAAGTTCTCTGGTAGGCTGCAGGAGACTTTAGCGTTTGGGTTGTGCTAGTTTGGTTTTTGTATGGTTTCATTTGGATGACTATCTTGAGGCCTCTCCATGTGGTTTAGTGAGGTTTTCTGTAACAGTTCTACAAAGCAACCTGCAGCAGAAGAGACTGAGAGTTTTTAGGAAGTTCTGGAGACCAGACTTTAGCACAGCAGAAACATTTGTCAGCAGTTTGAGCAGGAGAAGGTGAGCTTCAGAGTAGAAATGAGACAGAAACCTTCTTGACCCGTGTGGTGAGGTCCTGTACCAAGAGTTTGAGCAGGTTGTGAAGAGTCTGTGGTTCTTTGGTCTGAAAGCACAAGAAGAGTCGACTCATTAAAGGAGAAAACAGGAGATATTGTTGCTTCTTCTGTCGCTCTGCAGTTTCCTTAGACTGAATATCAAGTTTATATTTTAAATGATTTCCCATGTGAGCCCAAGAAGACTTCAATAAACTCCCTCCATCCCCTGGACACAACATATTTTATTACCATGTTGAATCTTTTTTTTTTGTTTTTGAGTTTTAATCATGGTTTTTTCTCTTTGCTTGTTTAGTTTTGTCATCTGTGTGAAAGGTGCTAAACAAATAAAGCTGAATTGATAAACTGAATAATTGACAAACTCATGACTGTGACAACAGAAGTATTTTCATTGTGATTTAAGGGTTTGTTTGATTTTTAAGGTTGGGGTTAAAATCTTGACAGAAAAAAAACAGATTAAAGAAATAAACTACAGTAAAAAAGCAATTAAATCAAAGGAAAAAAACATTTAATATAATAATACTTTTAAAAAGAAAATTAGACATTAAATATAATTACATTATATTAGACAAAATATTTAATTAGATAATTAAATGGAAGATACAAAGCATGTAATTATGAAATTAAACAAAAATTTGTAAACAAAAATATTAAACATTAAAGATGAAATATTTTAGATAATTAAACATTTAAAAAATACAATTAAACAAGAATATTATACATTTAGAAAAATACAAAACATTTAATTAGATTATTAAACCTTTAAAAGTCAAAACATTTGATTAAAAAATTAAATGTTTAATTAGAAAATTAAATCTTAAAGACAATAAAACTTTAAATAGGAATTAAACAGAAAATACAATGAAGCATTAAAAAAGAAAATTAAACATTAAAAGGTGGTAAAACATTTAAAAAGAAAAACCTTAAAGATTTAATCGAAAAATTAAACATTGGGAAAGAAAAGGAAATTTTTCAAACAAGCCGATAAAACATTTGAAAAAACAACAATTAAACATTAAAAAGACAAAACATTTCGAAATCAGATCAGACATTAGAAAAGAATAAAAGGTGAGAAAAGAGCAAAACTAAACATTTAAGAATCAAACTAAAGATAAAACCTTTGAAAGGGCACCAGTTCAACTTTAGAAGATCAAATTAAACAGAAGAAACAAAGAAATGATCAAAAGAGCAAAAACAGATAAAGCCTTAAAGTGTTTTCTAGTCTGAAACGAAAACATTGTTTCTTCAAACATTTCCTCTTTCTATGTTCTTGGTTTGATTGTGGACAGATTTACTAAGAACTCATTTCAGAAAACTGCTTTCCAGATAAAGTCTACTAGTAGTTGAAGGCATTTATCAAACTAATGTTACCTTCTGATCTCCACAAACTTTACTGTTCAGTGAAGAGAATCAAAGTTTGTTGAGGATTTCTAAAAAACCCACAGGTGAAGGTCTGAGAAGAACTCAGATGGATGGTCTAAATGTGAAATCAAGACGCATGGTCACAAGTTTTAAGGCTTCTGTTGACCAGAAAGTTCAAACTAACAGAGAAGTACTGAGAAACTTTTAAAATTTCAGTCCTCAGACTGTCTGAAGGTTCAAAGTAACAGAGAACTACTCAAGAACTTTTAAGATTTCAGTCCTCAGACTGTGGAAAGGTTCAAACTAACAGAGAACTACTGAGGAACTTGGAAGATATCAGTCCTTGGACTGTGTGAAAGTTCAATCCAACAGAGAACTACTGTGGGACTTAGAAAATTTCAGCCCTCAGACTGTGTGAAAGCTCAGGTCCTGAGGACTCGGGAGGTGTGGAGGCTTTGGAAAGTCTTGGAACTGAAGGTTCAACCCTCCAGCACAAAGGCCGAAGTCCAACCTCCTGAGAAAAAACGGTCGAGTCAAGACCCGAGTTAAAAAAAACTCGACAACGACAAAAAATAGATGATAAATGCGCAAAAAAAAGAAGAATTAGTATCTGAGCAAGTAGCTCAGGGGGATAAGAGGAGAGACTACAGAGCGGAGGGTCGCAGGTTCAAGACCCACCACCGGCACTTTTCTTTCTTTGTCTTTGCCAGGATTTTGAGAAAAGTTTAAGAAGGGTCTGGTCTTGAACCAGCGACCTGCAGCTCCACAGGCAAATCCTTAACTCACTGAGCTACAGATCAGATGAAAAGAAATAAATTCGTCGTCCCTTTGGCATCGTAGTTTGTGAAGTGACCACATGGGCGGAGCCAAGGCGGAGTCCTGGGTGGAGTCAGGGCGGAGAGTGGGCGGGGAGGTGGGTGGCGGCCTCCCCCCTCTACTCCCCCACCTCCCCCCACCACCCACCACACCTTCCCCCGCCCCACGAGTTCTTCGAGTCTCCACGGGTTTTCCCGAGTTTCTGGAGTTTCCACCAGGTCCGAGGCACAACAACTTGTCATGAAGAGGTGTTGAAGGTGGCCAGGATGGACTGACTTTTTACAGCCACTGGAAGGAAGACCACTAGAAGAGCAGGTCTTTAACCACCATCCAGAAAATCCATGGAGTTGGTCAACTTTTATCAACCTCCATGCACATGTTCAACTTCATATCTTTGAGATTTATAGCACCACAAACCTTTAGTATCACACTTTATTATCAATTATTAGGACTTTAATGGAATCCACCAGCAGATTTACTTTTTCTTGACAAACTTTATTCTTGTCGTCGTGGGACTGCAGTATTTAAAACTCTTCCTTCTATTTGACCTCATGTTTATTAGTTTTAGTGGAGAAACTTATTTTAATTGGCCATTAGTCTCTTAAAAACCAAATAATAAATTTGATTAGTCAAGATGTTTAAATTTCTTACTTTGTCATATTTCAAATATGACAAAAAAATATAAAAATAAAGCGTCTTGAGACAATTTGACCTGTAACTGGCGTAATATAAATAAAATTGAATTAAAACTGTATGTATCTTGTAATGTTGGAGTAATTCAGCCATATATGTTGGAAAACACATTTTCTTTGTCCATTAATCTGTTGATTGTTTTCTCCACTAATTAATTTCTTGTTTTGGTTTATAAAATGTCAAACCCAAATATATTCAGTTTACTGTCATAAAAACCAAACAGATTTACATTCATGATGCAGGAATCAGGCAGTTTTTCACTTTTTATCTTAGTTTAGTCAGAAAGATAGTTGATAATGTGTGAATTGTTGCAGCTTGTGAGCCGTAGAAGGTTTTAATCTTTGGGGCCGAGTGTCAGAAAACATTTAGAAACCAACATCAACAAAACAATCAACAAAGATTTGAACATCATTAAAGGGAAATCCAACTTCTGCATGACAATGTATAATTAAAGGACATTTATTTCCAACATAAATGTGTGATATTCATCCTCTGGAGCTTTCTCTTCACATCGTCTTCCACCTGGACTGGTTTGGTCGGGAGCATGTGCAACAAATATTTGAAAAACTGCACTTTAACATCAATGAATGACACTGAAGATTAATCTCTACATAAATGAGACTGAGTCTGGATGTGCTGCTCTGTCATTAATTCTTAAGTTTAGGGAAAGTTAAAACAAAAGAGCACAGTTCAGAGAAGACTTGAGAATGAGCTTATTTTGAACAAACATCTCAGACTTTGAGCTTCAGCACTTCTAGCAAGATAATTTAACAACAAGCAACTCAAGAGATCTAGAAGTTGGAGAGAGTTAGTTTTAGCTGAGCTAAAGAACATGTGGGACGCTAACCTAGCAAACATTTCAGACTTTTCTCTGTGAATTCAGAGAAATACTTTACTATTTAATGACAGAGCTACACATCTTAACTCAGTCTCATTAAAACAGACTCTAATTCAGTGTCATCCATCCATATTAAAGTGCAGTTACCCAAAATGTTTGTTGCATGAGCTCCAACAAAACCTGTCCAGGTAGAAGGCCACTTTGACAAACAGGAAGTGGATGATTCCAAGCAGATTTATAGAAGGGGGAACCGGACTGTACTAAGTGTGGTGGAGCATAGAGGGGTGTTTTTTTGGGTTTTTAAGGCTGATAATGATTATTAGTGAAACATCTGGAGTAGATATTCATTTGCAGTAAATGAAAGTATTTAAAATCCTGAGTTAAACTTAGAAGAACACAAACTCTAACAGAAAACTTTGTTGATACATTTTTGTTTTGTTTACAGATGTTAAGTTAAAGGAGTTTTATTCGTTACGTATAACCAATCAAATCACTCCAGAAGACAGAGCGACCACAGGTAGATAAAGGTTCAGAGCCAAAGTAGCACCATTTTTAAATGTATTTATTACCATAAATCAGTAAAAAATAAAATACTGATAATCAGTAAATCAGTCAGCCCACAATTACTACAATTCTACAATGTATGTCTCTTTCCTTTGACTTGTTATTTGTTGTTTTCTGGATTGTACTCAGCTGCATGCCTTCGTCCACCCGGCCTCCGTTGACTCGTCCCGCCTGCCGTCTCTGGAGCTGAAGCTGGATTAGAACAGACCAAAGTACAGTCCAATCACGATGCCAGCTGCCTCTCAAAAGGCTCCTTCATCTGGCAGGTGGCAGCACTTCTTCTGAGGGGAAGCTGAGCTGGCCCGGCAGAACTTTGGAGATGTATTTCAGTGGTTGGTGGATGTGTGGGGAGATAGAGAGGGACCTTTGAATTGTTCAGAAAGGAAAACAGGGAACCCATTGGTAGTTTTAGTTTAGGGAGCTACTGCGGTGTGTTTTTGGGCTTGAAGAGGTGAACAAGAAGAGTTTTTTTTCATATTGATTATCTTTTACTTTGTTCCTGGTTGGAATGCCCATCAATGTCAACATGAAGTTCACTTTTAGTTCCGTTGATTTATTTTTATTTTACTAACACCCATTTGTTTTTAACCCCCTCACATGTTGTGTTGTTGTAAACTTAGTCTTTCAAATAAATACTCCTCTAACCCTCTGGAAACCAGGGTTTGGACTGTTTTTGTGTTGCTCCTCACCTACTGACAGCTGTGGACTAAAGGCTATACTGTGACGTTTTTAGAGCGACATGCTATACTATGATGTTTGTTGGGCGACACGCTATAATATAGGCTTTTTTAATTGACATATTACTGTGACTTTTTTTTGTTTTAGTTTTTTTTGTTTTTTTTAGCAACATATAAGAATTCGAACAGTTTTAAAAGTTACTCTACTTTTACTTTTGCAATGAAATTATTATTCTATGGGATTTTTTAGATGACATATTAGACTCTGATGTTTTCTTGAATTACACACTATTTTGACAATATACTGCACTATGACATTTTTTGAACCACATATTATACATGACAATTTTAGGCAACATCCTATCATTTTGCGCTTTTTGAACCACATAATAATCTATGTTTAGTTTTTTTTTTTCCTGCCAACATGCTGTACTATGAACTACAGGCCATACTATGTTATTCTTGAGTAAAGCATACTATACTTTGACATTTTCTGAACTACATCCTATACTATGGCGTTATACACAGAGTGCTTTGGTTACATGTTGATTTATAATCTAGATTTTTTTCTGTTTTGTTTTTTGACAGGATTACCACAGACCTGACTGTGAACACCGTCGACACCCACCTCAGGGAGACGCTGTCTAAGATCTCAAGGCTGCTTGGTCGTGGTCTTTCTGGCACGTACTCTTCCAAGATGAGCCGGGAAGTTTAACACTGATGGAATGACACCAGGTCTAAGCCGACAAACTTCCAATTCCTCCTCAACCCATAGTCTCTGGGAAACCTACATGGAGTAAGAAAAGTAGACAGAGAAGTAATTAAGTCTGTACACAACATATTAAAAAGAAATCATGCTAATAAATTAAGTACAAAGAACCGAATTCGCCAATATACTGGAGCCCAGAGCTATTTAATTTGATAAGTATAACCTTGTTTAGTAACATTTCAATTATTTGAGAGCAGTCCTAAAGAACTGCCTGTAATCCCAATCATAAAATGGGTTTGGAGGAAGAACATAGATGGTAATCTGGATATACATGAGTTAGGCTTTATAACTACTATTGGTAGTATTGGTGGTAGTCATAGCAATGTGACTACTACTAGTAGTAGTGGTAGTACACAACTGCTGCTGATACTGGCACTGCTACTACATCTTGTAATAATATTACAAATGCTGATACTACTTCTACGACTCTAACAGCTGTTTATACTACTACTGTTGCTTGTACTTTTAGTATTACTACTACTGCTTGTACAACTATACTACAACTACTATTAATCGTCTGGTATTTGGTTGTCAAGCTGCTAGCTCGCCGTAGTGTTTTGCTAGTGGCTAACTAGTTAGCTCTCATAGACTGGAAGCTCTCAACAAGATTTCATAATGAAAAAAGAGCCAAAAACTATTCTTACCTATGAAAAGTCATTCCAAGTTTCCTTGTCTCAATCGTACGACGTAGTGTGTAATTGTATGCAGCACAGTGAGCCGGCATACTTCTTGTTTCCGTTTTCACGCCGTCTACATCAACGGAATGCACTGAAACTTTTCCCCCACTAGCTTAGCCTCGCTGTAGCACGCAGCTCAAAGGGGCGTGTCCTATCTACTCATTCATATCTATGAGAACAACGGTAGCTGCACATAAGGACGCCTGACGTTGATTAGCTGCGTAAATACCATTATATACAGTCTGTGGTAAATACGTATGTGAATCGCATCATTGGCTGCAGCAGCCAGTCACCGGTCACTCACTGACTCACACTGAAAAATAGCACAGAATGAATTGTTACGTGTTTATTTCATTTACACTTTAGGCTGGATTTTTTTTTTGTGCGCAGCGCAGATTTTCTGTGCACGGAGACCGTGTCAGCAGTGCGCAATTGCACACGCTCGCAGCTTAGAGGGAACAGTGGTCCTGTGTCGAGTCTTGCTGCTGTTTTGAACAAACTTTAAATGGACATATGCTGCATCATTTAACCAGGTGAATAATGAGTTTTAGTTGCCAAAGCAGGAGAAGAAAAGGGTGTGGGTAAGTTGCTTTACTTTGTTTTTGGGGAGCATTCATTTGACTTTGGCAATATTAGATCTGATTGAAACTGTTTTCGCACTATGGAGTGCATAAGGACATTAAACTGATGCCATAACCATCCCTATTTCAAACACAGAATAAACAGAGCCATTCAAGTGTGCTATAAGTCAGCTGCAGTGTAATAGGTAATATGCTGTATACCACAATGTAAAAGTCCTGCAACGAAAATGTTACTTAAAATAAAAGTATGCAAATATTATCACAAAAAAATGTTGCATGAAAATGCTTCAAGGCTTTTGGTCATGAAGCAGTGTGAATAAAAATGGGAAACTATGAGTGTGTGATTTGGGCAAATATCCAGAAAAAACATAGTTAAGATATTTTGTGTTTATGCTTCCATCCAGCTAACATCTCAGTAAACGAGATCCAGCATTTGTTTTTTGTTATTTAGTCATAATATCCACTGTTGGACTACTTTTGTCACCTGTAGCACAAACTATGGTTACAAAAAAAAAACATTTAAATTGATGCTACTTTCTTAAACAAACTATCCGCTTCTTTCAGCAACTGTATTTATCTATGTTTATTCAAAAGATGTGACATAGGGAGCTGAGAAAGGTAGAAAGGACCATTTTATGAATGTCCATGTCCAAAGTTTAAGGGGTTATAGAGGCCAATTCTGAAGAATAATGATAAAGAAAGTCCCACTGTGCAATTTGACAGGATTGATTCTTTAGGTTTGTTAAATATGAAACTCTGGAAGTCTGAATCCTTTTTTAAAAAAAGCTGTCATAAGCAGCGTTAAGGTGGAAATGTTCAGCCACGGTGCTGATTGCTTTTTAAAAAACACCATATAGATGTATTAACAAAGTAAAAGAAAATAGATTTTCATTTAAAGGGCTCTTCAAGCAAAGACTCTATATACATAGTGAAAAAATAATAATATGTATCATTACTGGATTCTACCGAGACTCTGAATTTACTTTGAATGTTCACTGAAACTTTCTTTATAAATATGAAACAACACTTAACAGGCAACATAAGAGAGTTAAATGAATGAGAGGGGAAGCAGAGACAGGACTGTGCATATCCATTATTTTTACCATCAGTCTTCGGTCCGCTGGCCGGCATCTCGCACCACATTTTCACAGAGCTGAAAGAAATCACTGCTTTTATATTAAAAACCCAATTATTCAACTTTATTAACATCAAGGTTTTCAAGACATTTTCTCTGCTTTTTATTAACAAATAGAAAACAGATCATTTGTACAACAGATAGGACCCCTACAGCACGACTATGTGAAATGAATCCACTTCATCCGAAACCCACCTCACTCTGTCATCCAGTGAAAACCACAGAGATCCACTAGTGAACCGTGATGTTGCTCTGAGTTACAAGTCTGTCCATCTGCAACACAGTGATAGAATAATTGTAATATATCTGAAATGGGGAGCCAGCGTATCTGTTTGTGCGGCCCGTCCTTGTTGAACTGGGACTTCATATTTTGTGAGTTTTCAAATGGTCTAATATCGGCCCCTTCAGCGTTACACTGATAATGCTGTAAAATTCAGGTGAGAACTCTTTAAAAACATCAACATTTTTTTTTCTGTGTCAAAAAATCCCACGTGAAGGCTCAAACCATGAACAATTTGATTCTACAAGTACTAATGACTATGCATGACATTGTGTGTACCTTATTAGATAACTATCTGTGCATTTTCTTGTTATTTCTGACCAAACACTTCTTGTTTGAAATCCCAATTAACAAAATTGTTTCCCAGTTATAATTATTTTTGCTGGTAATTTTCCGTTGGCACTGACTAAAACCTCCTTGGAGGTTGGCAACAATTCTTTAAAGCAGGAAAAACGCTGGTATATGTTGCTTTACCTCCACATACATCATTTTGCTTGCCCAAATATCCTCACAGCTCTGGATCATTGCTGTAGAATGGTCTGGCTGCACCTTGTTATCATTCTGCCATAGCGGGTAAAAACCGCTCAGGCTTGTTTGTATTTTTTTAACCAATCACAGCCATCCTGGGTAGTGCTAAGCCCAGGATGCAGTGATGGTGTCCAACACAAAAAATCAGTCCTACGAAAATGCACAAATCAAATCGTGAATAATTTTTACAATGGAAACTAATCTTTGCCATTTTTAACTATGTTTATTTTCAGTAGAAACCAGTGGGTTTGGTGGTGAGAGCCACAGACTACGAAATCATTGGTGTTGGTCTTTTCATGGGATTTTCTGACAGTAAGAATAACAACATATAAATCTGGATTCAGCTCTCAAGGTAAAGGTTGAGTACAAGACTGATGCTCTCGATAGGAAACATCTTGTCATAAACTGGGGTTGGAGGGGTTGAAGTTCTTCCGTGTTGTCTTTTCTTTACTCATGCACAGAGCATGAGATCTGCATCTGACGTAATTTCACAAAAAATCTCCCGAAGAGGCCATCTGTGTTTCGTCTACCTGAGTCCACGTTAAGAGTACACCCATATCGTTCCAACAGCTTCGGATTTCTTTTGTTGAAAGTCTCCAGAAAATTAGTCAACAGTTAATGACGAGAAACTCTGTACATGCTAGCAGTTATTCAGATGTGAATAGTCTTTGCACATTTATAGCCATGTAGCTCACAAACCGTATCTGCTTATTGGATCTGTTTGGTAAATGTCAGTGTTCTGTTGGATGTCAAGACAGAAAGTCAAAACCCACGTTTCCCTCTAAATAAGACCAACGATAATATTAGAATATCATATCTATGGTACAAAATAAAATCATTAGCAGCTGTGAGTATACGATCTCCAGGATTAATAACTTGGAGCATGTTGAAAACACATGTCCTGTGTGCTAATAAAAATGATAATAAAAAGATAAGCAAAATAAGAAAAGGCCCATTAAGACATATATAACCAGTGTAAGTGATCACAAAATAAATTCTAAATATGCAGAACAACATGATGAGTATAAATGAAAAGAGCAGAAAATTTGTTTTTGCTGTTAAGAGGAGGCAGAAAGTGGGAGTGGCGGGAATCAGAATGAGGCATGACTACAGTACAAGTCTGTTAGGGTTGGGAGGTTTTGGTGGTGGTTTGGGGGGGGGGTGTCTGTGGCAGAATCATGGCACCAGTCCAGGAGGATTTCTCTCCACTTTCCTTTCATCTCCTCTGATTCCTGCTGTCCTCATCAGTCCTCCTCGTAGCCTCCACATCAGGCCACAGGGACTGATGGAGCTGAGTGGATATGGCTCAGAGGAGACACCGAACTTGGCTGAGGGTGTCTTTCTGGGTGGGGTTATGTTGCATAGTGGTCAAAGCTTCCCAGGTACTCCAGAGCAGCCCGGTAGCACAGTTGGTACTGGTCCTGGAGACAAACATAACAGATTTGGATCAGCTGTGAGTCAGAACTGAAGCTGTGCTGAAGTTGACATGTCCTCACATCTAAATGACATAACAGGCTTCCAGCATGACTCCCAAAACACACCGTACATGAGAGTTAGAATATGACTAGAGCTAGGACTAGTTGGCCTAACTGATGATGTAGTTGCTGACGTGAATATTTTCAACTAACGCATTCCAGTCATTGATCATCTGCACTCAGCGCTACAGTTTTGGAAAATGGTGGTGGTAGCAAAAGTTCAAAATTAAGTGTAAAACTTTCCAAAAGTCCAAAACTTGGAAAGCATGGGAGTACTGTAAATGATCACAGATCTAAAAGGTGGTTTGTACACTGTGCATAGTTTGGTTGACAGATCACAGCAGCGCAGCACAATAAACAAACATCAGGAAGGAAACTCACCCAGGAGGTGTGTTACAAAAAAAAATAAATATTAATTCTAGCTGGGTTTACTTAAAATGTATGTTTTGGTCGCTTGTAAACATAAAACTGCCATATCATCAACTTTTAATGATGTGGTAATGAGACGCTTCTTCAAACTGAAGTTCATGAAAAAAAGTATTCACCCTCCTTAAAACTGCTCCTCTTTTATTACGTGAATCATAGTCAAGACAAGAATTTACAGACAAAGAGTCTGTCATGTCAAAGTGAAAACAGACTTCTATATGTTGTAATTGCAGTGTGACTCGCAGGGGGTGAATACTTATCACTTATTTTACATTTTATATTTTTTTTTACCTGACATTTCTTTGTCAAAAACACAAAATTATATCATCCATGATTCAATATTGAAAAGCAATATCAAGGGAAAATTTCCAAGGGGCGTGGATACTTTTTATATGAACTACAACTCTGCTT
Organism: Amphiprion ocellaris; assembly: GCF_022539595.1. Taxonomy (NCBI): domain Eukaryota; kingdom Metazoa; phylum Chordata; class Actinopteri; family Pomacentridae; genus Amphiprion; species Amphiprion ocellaris. The sequence goes on along the minus strand of NC_072767.1, from coordinate 31,741,299 downwards.
TTGTCTCTATTACTTCTGTGAAAACTTCACTAAAAACAGCTGCTTAAATCAATGCTGAGTCAAAGTTGTGAAGCTATGGGCCGTATAACAAAAGCGTTGTTCTACGCACAATTGTGAGGTACTTCACTCAACTACGTCAATTTTATTTTACTTTATAATCATAGGTGAGTCCTTTTTTTGAATTTACCTTTCCTAATTCTTATCAGTGCTGGTTTAGAGAGATAATGAAGAAGACAAAGTAGTACCTCTGTCTGCACCATGGCAGGCCTCTGAGTTCGGAGAGTCTTGACGGTCTGGAAGAGGTCGACCACTCCCTCGTACCTCATCCTCTCCAGGACGATGCTCAGAGTGATGAAGACACCAGTCCGCCCAACACCAGCACTGAAAAGCACACACATTATCAGATTCTTATTACAAATCACAGCATGCTCACATATATTGCACATATAAAGATCCTGGCAGAAAACTGTCGCCACTCACAGCTCGCTTGTGTTATGTCAATCCCTGTCAGAACTTAACAAAACCTCCAACAGATCTTGCCAAGCTAACTCAACTGTGAGTGTATCTGCCTGTTTCGTCACACATGGCCTGATTTGCTTCATTACTAAGAACATAGGAGGCTCAGAATAATTACATGTAGATGCTTGAAAATCCACTGCGAAGAGAAGAGAAGTGCTTTGTGAAAGAAGTGGGCACAACCTCAAAACATTAGAATAGAGAATAAGGAAACAAATTGTAAATAGAAACCACTGTAGATAGAAGTACAATCCAATGCAACAGTCTAATATTGAATCCTTGCTGGAACTCTATCTGAGAGGTGCTGCAGGTTACGGTGATGTTTTATTGGATTGCATCTTATAAGAAGGTATGTGAATATGTCAGATATATACAAACACTTCTTTAAACGTCATCTTTTGAAGAACAATTCACACCCAACCCACCGAACCCTTTCAAAACAACTCCATAGCAATAAAGTAATTACTCAAACAGATGTATATTTGCTGCAACCCGCCATAATCAATAAATATGTTCATATATTACAGAGCTTTGTTTGTGTCAGACAGCTACAGTAGATATAAAGCAGATTGGATGGAAAAGTCTGTGAACTTCTTCAAGTCTCTCCACTAAGTCAGAGACTTCTCTTGAAGACACCCCAGTGTTGTCCTTTCAGGGACAGGCAGGACGACACAGTGTGCATTTCGACAATAACTCCTCTTTCCAGACTACTTTAACATTAGTAATACAATAACAACAGCGAAAACACTCAGTTGACAGTAAATCCCTCTCACATACTAACACAAACACACGCACTTACCTGCAGTGCACAGTGATTGGTCCGTCTTGACCAAACTGCTCTTTAGTTTTATGGACTTGGCCGATGAAGTCGATGAATCCCTCTCCGGTTTTTGGCACTCCTTGCTCGGGCCAGTCGGTGAACTGAAACTGCCTGATGGTCCTCGACTGACCATCCTGATCAACATGCAGCACAATGGAAACAGATTCAATCAGTAAGTCATGCACAATGCAAAAGCCCTTTCCTGTTAGATACACAGAACGGTGCTGGTAAGTGACACACTACTATTAATGCTTTTAGTTTCCCATCTCTGAGTTTCTTCTCATGAGTAACCTTTTGTCTTTCTAAGGTAAAATATCTAAAAGCAAAATAAGGTTTGTCCTAATAGTACTTTTTGAATATGCTTAAAATGTTCCTAATAATTCCTTGTACATAAACTATTTATTTTTTGGGTATTTCTTGCTGTGAGTGCAGTACTTTAAACATTCTTCTAATGTTCCACCTGAATTCCCATTAGAGAAAACCACAGTGTGGACTGTGATGAGTGCTTTCCCAAAACATCCCAACTGATCAACACCCGCTGGCTTGTCAAGGTGACTTTAGAGACTGTGGAGGCAGGACAGTGGACAATAACCCTTCTCTGTTGACTGGTTATATGAGTTGTGTTGATTGAATATTGCTGCTACTGACTAATTAACCAAATACTGCTGACCACCACTTTTGTTATTGTCTGTCCGTGGGATAATTGTACGCAGTCCAAGGAGAAGTGAAAAATTATAACTTTACCTGTCAACATGTAGTTTTCCTCCATTTTTAAAACACAATATAATGGTAACTAGTAACTAAATAGCATGTAATAAACGTCAGTACTGATTTCTAGCATGACGAGGTCCTCATCCACGCCATTCACGAGTCGAAACATGCTCTGTGATTTATACAATTAGGTCAGATGGTAGTTTTGGAAAGTAACTCAGTACATTTATTCAAACGCTGCTTCTTCAGTGCAACTTTTTGGGGTGCTTGAACTTTACTTTAGGATTTTCCATTTTCTGCTACTTCCAGCTTTTAGTTCACTACAGTTCAAAAGCAAATGTATTTTTTATTCAAAATTCACATATGGTATTATTTGATAACTGTAATTACCTTTCATATGGAGATTAATATTTCAAAATATAATCAACAAATAATTTATGATGTATCCTATTCTTGTTGGAAAATACTGTAGTGATGCCGTATTATTAGATGAAAATGATGCTTTAATGATCTCTATGCAGGGGAAATTTACAAACTACCCAGAGGTAAATAGTAAAATCAGCACCACCTTCACCAGGTACAACATTTAAGTGATGAACATGTGAACGTGTCAAGAATATTAATCCAGTTATATAATACACATTATTCTGAAATATGCCATTCTATACAATGACTACTTTTACTTTTGGTACTTTAAGTCTGTTTTGATGGTAATATTATTGTACTTTTACTTAAGGGAAGAAGTGAATGGAGGACTTTTACTTTTAACAGTATTTCTACACTGCTGTATTGGTACTTTTACTTAAATAGAAGATCTGAGTACTTCTTCCATCGCTGTCAGAGGGTAGGAGAAGGCAGGAGACTGTTAGTGTTGAAAAGAACCAATGAAAGAAGCGGTGTTATCAGCTACTGTCCAGCCTCCAATGTCTTAAAATCACCTTGAAAAGCGAGCGTGTACTGAGCAGCTGTGAGCTCGTGGGAGGGTTGAGCGAGTGTTCGTCACAGTCTTGTGCACGTGGGGCAGAAATGCTCCCTCCCAGAATTATTTTCTGCTCCCAGACACTGTTCGTCTGTGCTTGTATCACGTCCACACACCTGGTTTTTATGTGAGACTAATTAAACGCCATAGTTATGATGTAGCATCACATCAATCAGATCAGTTGCAGTGTACACAAACAAACAAATTTCTATTAATGGGGTGTGTCAACCTTCTGCGAGGGGCTGCTGTCTCATAAACTCGCTTCACACGGGAAGACTGAGGAGCAATAATCAATCAAAGGAGGAAACTAACATGTAGTCCTGATCCCCGAGGGAGAACACAACCCACATCCTCTCACCTACGTGCTTTACATCATTTCACGTCACATTAAAAAAAAAAACAAAAAAAAACCACCTCTGCACGGAATGAAGAAGTCACTCTGCTATAAAAAGTGTGCTCTCTGTGGCGCTGACGTCCTTCCAATTAAAACAAGCTGAGCTGAAGTAATTTTCTCCGTCTGCTGCTGCCTCATTCAACAAAAGCAAATCTTGACAGTGAAGAGAGCGTACCCTGGCATCTGTGACTTTGAACTCTCTGAGGATGTACTGGGGCATGTTGTACTCAGCCATGGGGTCCACAACAAAGTACTGGTAGCGTGCAGAGCGCTCGGCAGGCCAGTACTGATGGCACTTCTCCTGTAGAAGAGAGGAGATGCATCACGATGTGTTTATGGTTACACAGCTGGTAAACATCAGGTAACAGGAATTGGGCACGATTAAATTAAGCCGCTACATCAAAAATATGCTGTTAGGATCCTCCTGATGCACCATCTCCTTCACTCTGTGTATTCTACATGCACCCTGCTGCACAAAGCCAACAGCTTCAATATTTCACCAGAAACCAAACCAGTCCTCTGTGCCAGTTGGCTTCGGGTTTTTCTGTCTATCTTTGGTTTGTGGGAAATTGGCAAAACTTTACTTTGAAACAGTGAAATAGTGCTTCTGGGAGCCGATGCATGAGACACCCTGATGTGGTTTGATCTCATCTGTTGCCTGATTTGTAAACAAGTGCAAGAAAGAGAGCACATAATGCACATTTACAGATTTAGTTTTTTAAGGTTAAAAATATAAGCATGGAAAAATAATTAACTGCTACTAGAAGACAAATACCTAAACTACTTAATTAATTTCAAGTTCCTTAAAGCCTCTCAGATATAATGTTAAGGAGTGAGCAAGTTTGTGTTAAAAAATTATTATTTGTTCAAAACATCTGTACTTAAATGTAAAAAAACAGTTTCTCCACTGGGCATTCAGTACTAACAAGATTTAAAATGTATTTTGCAAGAAAAATTATCACGCTACAAAGATCTAATTGGATCTAGTTAGTTCTAATCTTAAGAAACATCCAACATTTGTATATATTGTGTCTGTTTTTTCCCCAAAGAAGCGTTGTAATTTTTTTTTCTGAATGAGCACATTTGCACATTTTATTCTTTTCATCAAATGTGCAGTTTATCTCAACCCAGATTTTTTTTACTTTTCTATGTGATTCAAGGTATAAATTGTTCATCATCATTATTTTAGTCTTTTTTTACTGGTGCTGAGGATCATACAATTAATTTAGACATAACTAACATCAAATAGCAATTGGAGAACATGTGACTAAAAAAGTGACAGTTAGACAAATCAATAATAAAGACAGTAATTGTAGCCGGCTTGATGTAATACTGGTTCCTACTTGATGATTTGATATGAAATGAGGCGTGACTGTGATACGTTACCCGTCCCATCTCGCGGAGCTTGGTGAGCATGACTACTATGGTGGAGTTGTGTTCCCACAGCATTCTCCAGAAGTCCTCCGTGGTCTCGGCTAATGGGCCCTGGGTGGCCATGTACGCTTTCTGCTGCCTGCAAATTGGAACAGAAACACGTCTGTGTTTACTCCTCGGGGTTCCTGCAGCACTGCTGTTAGTTGAATTCAATTTCAGCCAAAGCTGCGGTTCTGGAGCAGAATTTCATTTTACTGTGATAAAAACACAGGCGCCAGTAGATAAATAATGCTGCTGAGGTAAATTATATGTCCACTCATATTTATGCCATCATTCTGTACGGTAAACAGCATCCAAAAAACTTCAATACTTTTTTGTGGACATGCACAGCAGAATGAATGAGTTGCGTCGGTCTTTACTGTTCCTCATTTCACCTGACTGAGACAAAACAGGTCGATCAGAGCCTAAAACATGCTCAGGGGTCATAAAAATGAGATTTATTGGAAAAATTGTTGGATGGCTGCAGTGTCCAGACAGACTGGCTGACTGGTTGTTGAAAAATTCTCATCCGACCAGGTTCTCATTGGTGTTAATTTCATACAGAAAAAAATGCTATATTAGTGGCCTTCTGACAGAAATCCGTTATTTCTGGTAGGAGGAGGATATTACTAAATGTAAACACTCCCTCATTTTCACAACTTTAACTGGTCCAACATAGAGGATCACTGCCGGTTGTAACTTATTTAACACTTACTTGGAGCTGGCTTCAAACTGACCGACACAGTTAGCTCCCAGCTCTGCTAGGGTACAGGAAGGCAATATAAAACCAACAAACTTATTATTGCTTGGGAATATGATTAAAAAAATATTAATTACTAAAAGAAAAGGAAAACAAGTCCAGTGGGTGTTACTAAATCAATGACGAGAACAAAATAATACAGGCATGAACATAGACCGGTGAGCTCAGAAATCTGTAAAAACAAAATAATAAAAAGAGCAATGCTACCAACCAAAGGTAAGTAATAGAAGTACCTCCCCTTCGCCTTGTGGGTCTAACAAAGGATGCTGACAGTGTGTGTGCTGACGTGTGACGTTAACTAAGCCTGGTCCATTCTCTAGGCAGTAGAGAAGCAGTTCAGTAAATCACAAAGTTAGTACAAAGCTATGAGAAACCACATGCACGTGGCTACAGAACAAACCAAGGCAACAAATACCCCACTAGTAGGTGGACAAACGCACAAAACTACAGGGAGCCACTCACGTGAGATTACAGAACACACAAAGATGAACGCTGGTAGGTGGTGACGGATTTATACAGAATACACAAGACAATCAGAGGCAAGAAGGAGAGGTTCTCATTTTAAATCACAGCTGTGTGGAATGACAAGTTCGGTACACGTTTGAACTGCAGGAGGTGGAGAACACATAGGACCCAATCCTGGGCTCCTGGTAGAGAGCGCTCATGTACTATTTCACACAAGAGATTCATGACTTTTTTATTTGTCACAGGCTCATACTGTATGGACAAGAACAAGACACGATAAAAAAAAAACACTCCTTAAAAATATAAAAAGTCCTAAATAAAGGAGATTGTGAAACTGAAGTGCAGTGTACATTGTGCACGAGTTGCAGATGTGTGTGTTTGTTATGTTACTGCACACACATGAAAGAGGTGAGGAGGGAATGATGGTACAAAGGGCCCCAAGAACCTCCATGCCAAAGAAGTTGTCAGTGCGGCTGCATTTTGTTCTAAGAGATGGAAAAAAAGTGAAGAAGTCTGTATGTCGCAGCTCGACAACCAACATGGCAAATCATCTAAAACAGCAGCTAACATGTCTCTGTTATATTCTCCAATAGTTCTTGCACTTGGATTATAAGTTGATATATTTCTATTTTCAGAATCCTATAAATATGTGCAAGTGCACCCTGGTGTGCTTTGAGTCTGTTGTCATTTCAGTGTAAAATAACAAGGCTCAAATGATTTAATATTCTGCAAATACTAGCTTTTAATGTTCATTTACAATTAATTTTGGCTCATTAGGCTAGCAACTACTCAGTGCACTGTGGGTACAATTTGAGTCAATCAAGATTTTACTTGACTGCGAAAAGCTAAACAAAAGCTGAGGTGAAGGGAGTGAAGTTTGCTCTGAAAATACAGAAGAGTTGTCATTACTTTGAGTTTGTGTCAGTCTGATATTCAAAGAGCATTGTCATCAGTTTCCGACGTGTTTCAACCTTGACAAATACATCAGCTCTGTGAAAGTAAAAAAAAAACAACCAGCACTGACAGGGAGGCCTCTACTGCCAGTCATTCATGCACCCGGGCAAAGCAACAGGAACTAGATTTTAGAGCTGGATGTGAACAAGAAGCACACAGAGGAGGTGCTCCCTGTTTCCAGAGCTCACTCACCCTCATTTCAACACACTGTGGATAAAATACTCACGAGGAGCAATGTCAGCCTGGAGCAGAGGGAAATGTTTGCTGGCTACCATGTGCTGATGGAATCTAACTTGAAGGACCTATGGCAAGCTGTTAGAATATTTAATATGTGATCGACTATCTAGAAATTACAGATATCACAGAGGTCATTTTGAGTAGTCACAGTTACACTGTGAGTAGTCAGAATTTGTATTCCCTATATATGTAGTTGGAACTATCTGTAATTCTGGTTTGACTAGTCATAACTAGAGTTTTGGGTACCTCAAACCCAGTGCTGGAGAGGCTCCCACTGAATGCTGGACCAGGAAAAGCATTTGAACAGTCTTAGCAGAAGTAATAGCAGTCGCTGTGGTGGATAGGATTGTTAGAAAATGCCATGAAAAAGGTGGGGCTCACTCGTGAGGAGCTTGTAGAGAACAAGCGCTTCGTTTATTAGAGACTTGTGGTGAAAATTTACCAGAACTTTGTCCTCAGGCTGCTCAGACATGGTGGTAAAACTGCTTGTCATATGCTGTCGCAGCTGCAGTGCCAGAGTATGTTTGTCCGGTTAAAACTCTAATTCAAGATATCTGTAATTACATTTTGACTAGGCCAAATTCAAAGATATCTACAATGTCAGTCTGACTAGTTCGAACTTAAACATATCTAAAAAGGATAATGTAGATATGTTAAATTGAGGGGAATTGAGGATAACTTGAAGTAGAATCAAGTGATGTCATTTGCATGAATAGAAGAATGACATTATGAATATTGGAAATGCTTATTTTTTGACCAGGAATAAATGAATTATGGCTATCTGCATACACATCCAGTCAAGCTATTAATTAAGAAAGCGATTTGCCACACACTCAAACAGGTAGACTGTTCTCAATAGAGCCCATGTTGAGGTGCTTTTCATGCATCTGTTGTGTCTTCTTGCTTCCATCACTTGCACTTCTTCCTTCCTTGCATCTTAGCTCCTCCCAGTGAGGACGTGACAGAGATTCTTGAAATAGATGCGAGTATGGAAGAGCTGCCAAATGAGAAAATCCTTCGTTCTACAGTGTCAGTCGTAAGCAACGGCAGCTACTTTTGACGTGCTGCACAGCTGCATCGCCTGTCACATCAAACCGACAGCCACAAAGGTGCAGCTTTTATACGTCACACGACTTGATTAAAGACTTCTGTGTAGGATATACTTGTGTTTCTTCGTTCTGAGCTTCTTTTGAAGCCTTTTCGTCACCTCAACGTGCATTTAAGCAGCAGTTAATTCAGACGAGTACACTGTGGCCATTTAGTTCATCTCAAGATAATGTGCTTCTCTTCCCTGCGACTAATCATTTGGTTGAAGAGTAAATTCGATTTCAGTTCACAAAGACCTGCTTTGATTGAGTACTTTTGATCATGGGAAACTACCCCAGATTATCACCAGTTGCCCAAAACAACCTCCCCCGCCTTAACAAGTAAATATTATACTATAGTGGTTCATATTCCCAAAGAAATCTGTAATTAACCAAAATATGAAAAAACAGCTCATGCTCAGTGATCCTTGTGCTTTTTGAGCCTTTGTGGGTCTTTGTTGCCCACACAGCAACCTTGAAGATCAAAATAAATTCTTCATCACCTCTTTCTTCCCACCTTAAAATATGTGCATCATACATCAATCTAAAATATACATTAGGAATAACTGTCAGACACATTTCCAGTATGTGAGGCTGCAGTAATATTAAACTGGACGTACCCTTCAACACTTCCCTCTAACAGCTTCCTGTTCCAGGCAACGGTGTCCCACAACTGTTGAATGAACCTCTCACGTGTTAAATATTTAATTTTACACACCCCCTTAAAGTAAATTTGACGAGTCAGCTGCTTGCTAATGTGTGCACTGATATTTAAACGGTTTTGCTTGAACACAGACCCTTTTTAACAGCACCGTTAAAATGACAGATGCCACCCCAGCTGCTCTGCCAGGCTCAGGGCGCCTCACCGGAGCAGTTACAGGACACGGCCGCTAGGGGGAAGTGTTGAAGCGTGCAGTGGAGGGTGATTCCCAGAAACCCGTGAGCGTGAGTGTTCGTGCAGCACACAAACAGAGCTTTTCTGTTTTCTGTACACATCAATACGCTGTCATTTGTGTGTGCCAGTGACGGTTGGAGGCTCTGTTGTTCTTGGCTGCATGCTTGCCCTCGTCCTGGTCTCAGGTTTACAAGCACTGGAAGTACTATTTGAATACTTCATAATACAACAACCAAACATAAACTGAAGAACAAAAGCTGCCTGATGGGAATCCAGCTCCTCTGGCAGTGTGCTCACTTTACCTGCAGGCTGTTCTGGCTGACCACTGCTGAATGACGGAGGTAGTCTGACCAGCAGCAACCTGGATGAATTCATTTAACGCCAGACGAGAAGCTTGAATGCTGAGACTGAATAATTCCTAACCTCTGTGCATTCAAGCAAACTGAAAGTTTCGCTGCTAATGAGCATCCGGAACTCTTTTAGCCAAATATTACAATATAAAAATGCTGAAATTCAGTTTTTTTTCCCTACTTTTAATGCCACAAAATCTCCTGAAAGCCAACAGTCTGTCTCTCAATACTGTGTGGGTAGACATGTTAAACTGATGACACATATAGAATTTAAGCAAAATGTAACTCCGGCAAAAGATAATGTTTCATTTTTAGAAAGTACTTTTTAGGAGGGAACCCACATATACTGACCACATCAGCACTGTGGTGGTCAGAGATCACAGTACACATTTCTTTCTCTGCATTCTGGTGACTTTCTATGCATTGATTTGTTCATAAGTCTAAAGGGAAATGTCTTTATCGGTGTAACAAGAACACAAAATTCAGGCACCAGGAAACAATTCAAAATATAATGGAATATATATGAATTTTACTGCATTCTCTACAGTAGATCCAATGGGTGCACGAGTTCATAATTCATATTTTGAGAATATAAAAAAGAACCAGCTTCGAAGAAAAAAGCCGCCATTGTTGGAGGTATTGCTTCATTTATAAGTAACTACAGTTTTTCTTCAAAAATAAAAGTCTTCTGCTTCAATTTGAATTTCATTTTGAGTAAGACGAAGAAGTCACAGGGAGCCAAATGTGGTGTGGGTGGAGAGGAGAGATTGTGTGGTTATGGCCAAAACAAACCCCATGTGCAATCACTGCATTGTGATGGTGTCACATAGTATACTGGGAGTTCCTACATGCCATCATGCTACCGTTTATTTGTTTGCACTGAATGCTCTTCTGATGAAGTGTAAACTGAGTTACAAATCAAGGCCAGAGTCTATGACTTGACTGTGTTCAAACGTCTGAAAGTTTCTTTAAAGATCGTTGAAAAAATCACCAAGAGAGGTCAGTATTCGGAGGGCAGCAGGAGTTATTTGTCGACAAAAAATCCAGGAGTAATTCTTAGCAGTGATAACACCCCAAGAAGAACTGAAGAAACTGAGCTGTGCACCGTTCTTTATGCTGTGAGTGCTGGTCATTTTTCCACGCCTGTAGGGCGTATGATAGGAGTGACAGTTTTGACACCATTATACTTTTCTCAATCTATTGGTCAGATCATGAGGTCAGGTTATCATATTTCACCACAGATCTCACTATACAGAAGACATGCATTAAGTTATCATTAGGTCATCTTTTACAGAGAACATACCCAGAGATGTTCAGATTTTTTGCTCCACATCTTACCCTTATTATTTTATGATAGATTTCATGCATAATATACTAATATATGTCAAAAGTTATAATACCTTAAGTTTACACCACTATGTGTTGAGTGCATATGTTTTACTTCAGGTCTTCAGTCCAATAGCATTTGCCATAATTGTATTATCTCTTATTTTTAGAACATCATACCCAAAAAATATTACACAACACTTCCTTAGAACTGTGTGTTGACAGTCTGACCCTGGAGAATGAACTCCTGGTGCACTATGACGTAAATGTTGAAGAAAACAAGTGTGCTCCTGCTGTCTGGTCTCTGGGTCGTAGCTGTACACCCACCTCTCCTCAAACATGAGGGTTGGATCATCCTGCACTGCTGACTGACACAGAATGCTGTGTTTGTCTTTTTCTCCAGTTTGGACTCAATGCAGAAATTACAAATTGACCAGGGCTGCGGCTAATCATTATCTTCACTGTCTACTAGTCTTCAGCAGCAGACTGAGACATCCATCCTGCAAGAAGGAGCGCTATCGCAGGTCCTTCTTCCCATCTGCTGTAAGACTTTATAACATCAGCATCACTGGCTGATGTTAACATAAACTGATTCATATCATTATCACCCCAAACCATAAAATTTGCACAGACATTCTTGCACTGCTACATCTTTGCACTTTTTAAACGTATTTTTTCAAGTCACTTTATATTGCATTGTCTTACAGTGTGTCAATACTGCACTATTTCAGCCTCATTTCTCATCCCTGTACATACTGCAAATATTATTACTACTATTCTATTATTATTTTATTTCTATTACTATGTCTATTGCTACATAAGCTGCTGTAACAATGTGAATTTCCCCTGGCGTGGGGAGAAATAAAGGACTTATCTATCTTATCTTCTGATTGTTTGGGCTCCAAAATGTCAGAAAATGATGAAAAATGTCCATCAGTGTTTCACAAATGCTGGGATGGTGTGCTTAAATGTCATGCTTTGTCCAATATCAAAAGATATTCAATTTACTGTAATATAGCAAGAAAAAAAATCTGAAAATATTCAAATTGAAGAAGCTAGAATTAGAAGTTTCAGGATTTTTGTAATTATTCAGACCTATTTATTGATGATCAAAAAGTTGGAAATGGATACATTTTGATTATTTAATCATTGCAGCTATAAAATATGCACCTGATCACAAAAACGTGTGAAACAGAGTTCCAAAAGTTGATGACATAACATTGCGTGGTCTGCTGACAGCTACTGCTTGCACATGTTGCAAGTATATGACTGTGACAAGCTCGCACAGCACAACACAAATAGCTTTGGAACTTTTTCTTTGACTGTACACCTTGTGTAGTGAATACAAAGTAAGTATACATGGGTGGTAGGTTTGTGGGTTTATAAAACACCCTTTCCGGTTCACACAACTGATATATATAAGCTAACTAACTAACAGACACAACGGCCAAACCAACAGAAAAGTTGTAGAAGATACAACTCACAGTGGCACAGTTATAATGAGAACCATAGGAGAGATAACAAGTGGTTTAAGCTGAAAGTCCGTTCTATTTCTGTAAGTTTTGTCTAATGTAGAGGTAATCCTGGTATAAGCCTCTTGTCTGGATTTCTATCTTGCACCATCCCGGACCAGCACTGAAGTGAATGACTACTGCTGATTTACCTTGAGGTCACCGGACACCTCCACTAATGATCATAATCATGTGTATTCCCCTCACTTTAATCTACTCTAATCCACGCTGTGCACTTTAAAGGCTGAGCTCGCAGAGCGCTAGAGCTCCCCGTATCTCTCTCCACTCTTAATTACTGACAGGAATTAGAGAGGAATTACACGACACCCCTGCCTCCTTCCCCATCCTCCCTTAGGTGGGGATACCCAGGGGACTTCATTAGGTGCTGGCAGCCAAAAACAAGATACACCCACCGTGCAAGTAAAAGGGGAAGTCCGGATTCATTAGCCGCTGCTTTACTGTGCTAGTTCACTGTGAAGCATTTCCAATTAGTTCCTACATTCTGATAGAAGACAGAAATACCTGTGATTGGCCATTTATCAGACATATGACAATATGAGTTCTGATTCTGAATGGATACAGTTGTGCTAGCGAACCAGGTGAACTCATTAAAAGAAGAAAACATTAGTCGGATGTAGACATGAGCTACTTATAAAAGATTATTTGGTCTGTAGGACAGTTGCACCTACTACGTTCAGTGCAGATTCAGTTAAATCAGCAGTCAGATGTGGCTACTTAGATCTGCTGTGACTAATAATTATACAGTCATATATTTTTGATGCTGACTGATTTGTTCTACAGGATATTTGTGCAGCATCCCAAGAATATATTATTTATACACACAGTCAATAAACCTCTCTGAATCCTCTGTGACATAGACTGAGGTGGGAAGTACATGAACTCAAATATTGTACTTAAGTATAGTTTTGAATCCCTTGTTGTTTCTTTGAGTATTTCCATTTTCAGGGTTTTTTTTTTTAAAAAAGAGGCAAATATTGTATTTTTTTTTTACTATACCATCATAATCTAATAACTTTAATAACTTGTAGATTTAGCTTAATAAAAGAAAATATTATCAAGAAATAAAATATGATGTATTATTATAGATTAAGACAAAACGTTATTGATTCCCAAGGGGAAATTCACAAGCAGCAGATGTAAAGTAGTTAAATCACATTTACCAGCTGCAACATTAAAGTGATGAACACTATAATGCATCAATAAATATAATCCAACAATATATTATACACTATTCTCAAATATGCCACTCTACTCAAAGAGTATGTTTGCCTTTGGTACGTTAATTATATTCTGATGGTTGTACTCCTAATAAAGGGTAAAATAAAATGCATGATTTTACTTTTAATAGTTTTCTACACTGTGGCATTGGCACTATTACCTAAGATGTGAGTACCTCTTCCCCCTGTGTACATTATATAAGGCTCCACTGTTGTTCAAACACTCTTAAAAATGCATCAATAAGCAACTGTTGTACTGAGTGATGTGCTCATTCATTACCAAACCATCCTGCTGCCCCAAATATTCACTAAAGCACCTGGTTCCAAGTGTCTCGAGATGTTACTCATGCTGGAAATAAACAGGGGCTCCAAATACTACTTGCACTTTTCAACATATGTTTAATCTGTTTCCATACTTTACCCTTCTCTGACCTGTGGAAACACAGGCTGCAGTTCAGCTGAACGCTCAGTAAACATGTGTTTTTGTAAAATGTATAAGTGAGATGTGCAGGATAAAGTGGCGTTGATGACATATAATTTTAAGCTTACATTTGGTGGTGATGAGTTCAGTGATGAAAAGTTAAGGTTGGGTGACTCTTTCTGTTTTTCTGTTTCTGGCTCTGATTAATTGTGTAATTTTGGCAGTTTATTAAAGAAAACATGTATTTGCTGGCAGATGTAGGGGTTCAGAGGATTAAACTGAAATAAATATAAAATGAAAATTTTCTCTGTTCAGAGGGATGAGCTGATCTCTGCGTCACCAGTGAAAAACTCTCATGGACACCGACAGGTTCGGTGTAATCAGTTTGTTTCTCTGATATGTCATTGATCTCAAACAGGCTATCCATTTACAAGGCAGGAAAAACAGGGAGAATTAACAGGCCTGCCAATAAAACCAATTTGTTTTGACAACTGACACAACAAAAGGATGTGAGGAAGTGAAACACCGGACTTCATGTCAGCCTGTAATTTACTACCGTTGGCTGCCAGTGAGAAAGTCCAGCCCAATACTTATTAGAGCTGCAGCAGCCGGGTGGATAAATGTCTACCAGCCTTAGATCGTTTTTGCAAAATCCCCTCTGCTGTCTGTGTCCTTCTGCAGTAACAAACTGCAAAAAACTTTTTTGAAAAATGAAAAAGTCCAAAGATATGAGGCCAGCCTTAGCTGGCACCCATCCATCTTTTTCTGTTTAAAAGCGTTTTTTCAGATAGACAAAAATGCTGCAATTGAGAGCATCCTGTATCTGATTTCTGTGGACTCACCTGTATCCGTCAATGAAGCTGGCGTTGATGTAGTCGGAGCCCTCCACCCCTCTGATTGGCTGCAGGCAGACACGAGTGGACTCGAAAGGCATGATGTTCACCAGGCGGTTCTTGAATTTGTTACACGGCAGGTTGGCACTGATGAATCTTGAGGTATGTGCTTTCGAGTTGGCCAGTTTCTGCAGACAAAGAATGAAGGACAAAATTGTCTGTGATGCTGCTCACCTCACGGATAACAACTACACCCAATGTCCCCACTGCCTCTGGTCTTTTATAGTGCTAATGCAGCTAGTCTTGGTGGAGTTTGGTGTCTGAACAAGGTTGTTAAAGGGCACAATGAGGTAACACTATCATTGATGCATGAGCTGATCCTTTTTGTTCTTTCACTTCAAATGAACGCCTGGCGCTGCACCGTGTTACAGCTCATATCCTGAAGAAAACAAACCCACACACATTTACAGTGAGCGGCAGCAGACGGGCCTGTGACAAAGCAGATCAAACTGTGGTGAACAAAACTTGTGAAAGCCACCCCAATTGAGGCTGCTTTTTATTTATTTTTTTGGCCCATCTTTGCTGACAGGCCTTAATGTGATTCCTCTGCACTGCAAGGGCAAGTGTCAATTTGAGAAGCGCTAGCGAGAGAAATTTGCAGTGAGCTGAGGATCAAAACCTAATTACGCTCTGTTCGGATTTACAGCCGTCCTGCTTGCTTGAACAAGCAGCATAATTCGGGTGGTGGCGTGCCCCCCAAAGACCGGGCTGGTTAAATCAGTGTGGTGTCGCTCGGTGTGGAGCGAGTAGGCGAGAACGGTGGGATGCTGCAGCTCATCCCGTGTAAAACCACCTAACCTAGTAGGACCTTATCTCTGTTTGTCCCAGCTCTCTCTCCTTCTCTGCATTTCCTGCACTCCCTGTCTCCTTTGGCCTGTCATCTCGAGCTCAGGAGTTAATCTCCTGCAGCTCCTCCTCGGAGAAGGAATGCAGCTCTGTTATGCAGGCTGAAGATGAAAATCCCTCGTCTCCCTTTGCTTCCACTGCATCATGAACTTGAAGGTGCACTGTCATGATTTCGTATTGCATTTTCATGAAGATTAAGAATAACAACTCATGAAAATGGATGCAAGAGAAGCCAGGAAATCCTTACTTTTCCTCCCTTGCACTGCTGTAATTGCTGAATCTGTCTTTGTACTGCAAAGTCAACAACATGACAAAAAACAGCCTCTTATTCTATTAAAATAAATACAGGGTGAGCGGCACCTTGTCTCAGGTAGATACAGTAAATATTTGCATGCAGACAGTCTGACCCAGAGTAATTAACATCATTTAATCAATGTTATTAATATCATTGACTGCTGTAATGGACCATAATTAATGCAATTAGTAGCACCGCTGCCTTTCCTGCTAAGTCAAAATGTCTGCTGTAAAAAGAATCTATTAATAAAAGCCGTGATGCTAGCGAGGTTTGCAAGATATATTACAGAATTGAGTTTAAGGCTCTCTTATTTGTTTACAAAGCCCAGCATGCGTTGACACCTGGCTACCTTTCAGATCTTCTCTGCTCCTACTTTACCTCCAGGCCTTTTCGATCCTCAGAACAGCTGCTGTTAATTATTGCACGATTGAGGCTGGTGGCTAAGAGAGATCATGCCTTTCCGCTGAAGTGCCAAAGCTTTGGAATAACCTTCCTGTTGAAATCACTGACAGTTTGAAGGAAAATCTCAAGGCGTAAATGTTTTCAATGACTTGGTGTTGCTGTTAGTGGTCTTAATTTGATATTGGATTTTAGAAAATGATTTTACGAGTTTTAGGGGCTGCACAGTGGCTTGGTGGCTAGCACTTTTGTCTTGCAGCTAGAAGAATCCTGGTTAGCGTCCCCACTTCCTGGGATCTTCCTGCATGGAGTTTGCATGTTCTCCCTTTACATGTGTGGGTTTCCTCTGGGTACTCCGGCTTCGTCCCACAGTAAATTGTCCAAAGTTGTGAATGCGAGTGTATGTCTGTATATGTAGCCCTGCATTAGACTGGAGATCTGTCCAGGGTGTCCTCTTCCTTCACCCTAAGCCAGCTGGGATAGACTCCAGCCCCCTACGACCCTAATAAGGATTAAGTGGTGTATAGATCATGGATGGATTTTTACCAGTTTTAAGTTTTTTGTCTTGGACATATTTTATTGTTGTTTGTGCACCGCTTTGGTCATATGTACTTTTTAAAAATGTGCTAAAGTTTAAACTACAGAAGTACAAAATGGACAGTTTGGCAAATTTAGAATATAAACAAGCCTTTTTTGCTTTCACTGGCTGTTTGGTAGATGAGTTGCGAGCATTTTCCGTGCATCTTCATTTTTACAACTACCGAAAAAACACAGTTGGAGGTCTTCATAATGTTATTTTAATACAATTCAGTTGTCTTGACTCATTTAGTTCCTTGTTTCCCCAGTTATTGACTGCTTGAGCATGACAAAACAGTTTGGGAGCAACTGGGTGGTTGAAACTATTTAAAAAAATCTCCACAGTGGTTGAACTAAAAAAGACTGTGTGAGGGTAGGCTGCATTCATACATAACTTTTTTTTTTCTTTTTATTGTCAGCGTCTGTTTTACACAACGATCTTATGGAGCAGAAAATGTTTTAAAAATTGCCTGGAGTAGCTTTTTAACCCTGCTTGTTTTTTTGCAGCTCATGGCATATTTTTTTGTGTTTGAAAATTTCAACTTCTCAATAAAAAAAACCCCTCTGCAGCTGATCAGTCACATGGAGGGTAGTGAGATTCTTTGGTTCCCTAACTACAAGAAAAAACAGAGAAGGTTCTGGTGAAGCAGTTTCGTGTTTTTATGAGCAGGTCTTCAAACTGGCTCTTGCTCGGTCTGAAGTATGCAGCAAACTGCATATCGCTGAAACAGATACTGAACACCCAACTGTAGCCTCTCCTATACAATATGAACCCACAAACGTCAGAGAAAACCAGCATCCTTCATGTTTTAAGATTCAAAAGCTTCTCAGGATTCAGTATGGCAAAAATGTTGCAGTAGCTGTTGTTATGACAACAGAGGATGCTCTCAATTGCAGCATTTTTGTCTATCTGAAAAAACGCTTTTAAACAGAAAAAGATGGATGGGTGCCAGCTAAGGCTGGCCTCATATCTTTGGACTTTTTCATTTTTCAAAAAAGTTTTTTGCAGTTTGTATATGTATATTGTACATACTGTAGATATGATACAATGTTACAGTTTTGTGGTTTTGTTTTTAAACAGTAGCCCTGCTATCCACCAATACCCCTTAGCAAGCCCTTTTTTCCTTTATACAAACAGAAAAACACCAATCATAATATAATATAATTAACACAACGGCTGATTAAAAAAAATGGATTAATGTAGGAAGCAAACTAATTTGGGAAGGAAACCAACCAAGGCAAGATGGAACAAGGGCTGAAATTGAACACTGAAAAAACTGAAACTAAACTAAATTAAAACTGTCATTCAAGCTGTACAAATCCCCCAAAACATAAGGTATTCACCTTAAACTCCAGTTCCATGGCTGTGACGGTGTCTCCAGGAGGGACCTGGGTGAGCTTCTGGATGTGGGCGTACAGGTTGCGGGCGGGAACTTCTGTGTTGCCACACGTTGCAGCTTCCAGCAGGGCCTCGTGGATGAATATGTACTGATCCTCCGTCTGAACCATGTAGTTCCTTTGAGCTCGCATACACGTCACATGGCCGTATATGTCCACCGACTTCTCGTGTTTCATCCTCTCCAGCATGGCGTCGATCACAATGAAGCAACCCGTCCGACCCACACCAGCGCTAGTAAAGAGAAAAACATGGATGTCAGTGAAAAGGAGCCGTGTACTGCTGTTTGACATGAATCGACATCCCCTATTCTCCCACAGTTTCTTGACATCTTGACAGTGCAAACATTAGAGGAAGGCAGTTCAGAGGCTCTACCACTACAGAGTCCCACCCTACATCTGAGGCCTGTCTCCCCTTCTTCACTACATATACCTCATGAAGGCACGTCTCTGATTCAATGCATGCAGCAAAGTGAAAAACCTAAAATACTAGTGACAAGTTTCACATATAGTATCTGCTCTGTAGTATCATCACGGTTCTGATATTGCCAGATTTTAGGCAACCCACCCTACAGTTATGAAAAGTTATCTCTACTCCCAGCATTATGTGGTGGGATACATGCAAAAACATAACAATTTCATCATCTAAAATATTTTTTTCACAGTTATATAATGACTGATAGAAAAAATGTGTAAATATTATCATATCAAATGATAAAAGATCTGGACAGTCCAGACTGCTCTGGATAAAACACAAGATACAGCAAGTCCTGCTAGTCTTTATAATGGCCAAGATAAGAGTTTGAAACAAAGGTAAATGGTGAATTTATTCAAATTAAACTTGAACCATGCTTTCACTAGCTGTTATAGGCTGCAGACTCTTCATCTTTTAGTTGTAACAGCAGATGGAAGTTTCTAACCAGCTTATCGTATTAGGTAGCGCTGCTGTAGGTCCTTTGTCTCTGCTGCTGCTCATAATCATCCACCGCTTTGCCTTAAAGTACCACTGTCTGCACTTTATTCCTCCGGAGAAAGCTACAACAAAACACTGGATATTTGTACAGAGAACAGAGCCAATATTTCTCTGCTCAGTAGGAAGCAGATAATTGGGGCTGTCTTCTCGTCTGTCTTACATTATGATGATGTTATCTGTAAACATGCCTCTGCCCCCACTCCTAAACCACAGATTCAGTTCATCATGCTGCCCTAACATTTACTGCTGGTGACAGTTATTCTAACATTAAGTTACTGTAGAATAATAATTTGAACAGCACAACATGACAGGCAGCTGTTTTTGTCAGGGCTCCCTCCTCTGTCCCAGCTTCAGCCCCCACCTGACCTCCCTCATCCTCCACCTGACCTCCCTCATCCTCCCTCTCCCCCTCCTCCCTCCTTCCTCCTATTCCTCTCTCCACCTTCCTGCTCTGTCCAGCTGCTGCTCATCACCAATCACTCATCAATGGAACTCCTGGCAGCTGCAGTGCAGCACACCTGATGATCATCTCCACCATAAAAGCTGGCTGCACACTCCACACCCTGCCAGATAGTAAACTTGCCTTGCACTTTGCTAAAGTTTTCCATTGAAAAGCCTTGCCTTGCCTAACCCTGTTTTTCTTGTTTAGCTCTGCTGACCCAGCTGCCTGGTTCCACCTGCTCTGTCCCCCTCCATCTCCTGCACTCCGGATCCAGCCCTGACCAGACCTCCCCCCTGCCTCCCTCACCTTGGACCTGCTGCCTGCTCCTGGATCCCCTACTCGTTGTGGAGGGTCTCTACCTGCCATGTGCCCCCCTCAGCTCTGGAAAACACCCCGTCTGTCGCCCCCCTGGAACAAGGCTCTCCTGCCCGCTCTCCGCCGCCAACCTACCCCACCACGGAGAATGCCAACCGGGCCGCCGGTTCCTGGTACAGTCACCCCCCACCCTCCCCTTTTAGTTCAGTTACTCCAGACATCAGTTTCCCACCCCATCCAGCACTCCCTGAACTTCTGTTTAAAACAATAAAATCCACCTTTGTTCTTGCCTCAGTCCCTCGTCTGTGTGCTCTCTGCTCGGGTTCACCCCCACACTGTGACAGGTTTTGCTTCGTTACAAAGCCCTCTATGATAGCTTGTCATCATGTATCATTTTCTTACACAGGTGATGTAATGAGTAGAATATTAAACCATCAAAATTTACCAGAATGCAGGAAAGTAGGTGTTTGATACTGAAGGATGAATGAAACCTACGTCCAGGCTTCCTTCTCTCACTGGTCCTACATTTTTGATTTGACTCATTGCTCAAAGTTCCTTGTGGAAAAAATTACATTTGGCAATGTGGAATACTTTACAACACACATTAAAACTTAACACACTTTAAGGTTCATGTAAAACAATGTTTACAAACTACATGGCTCTTTGTTGTGACTGTGTTCTGCTGTTTTCATTTGTACTCTCAATATCACTGGAAATCCCAACACAAGGTTTAATGAAAACATTACCAATACATAGAATTTCTATTCTTTGTTTTGTTTTCTGTCATTTTATTCTATATATACTGTATGTCTTTGGTAATAATGAGAAGATATGTCACAATAATATGAAAAACATGGTTTTATAACATGACAAGGATCAAATCCATATCAGGGGGCAGCCAAAGAAGAAGCACAGGTTTTGTTTTACACTAATCTAAAGACTGGCATTTTTCCAGCTGTTTTAAAATATTTAAACTTACTTTTATGTGTTTAAATCTTTCCCTTTTCTGTTCTTTTCATTTGATTTTGAATGTTTTTCCCCGGATTTTCTTTCCTTTTTAATGCACTACATAATGCAATTTGAATTGGCTTTGTGTACAAAATGTGTAAGACAAATACACTTGCCTCGCTTTATGTGTTTACACCTATTGCTTTCTGTTACTACATTACAAAATGCAATATAATTCTGAGTTACTCATATATTTCACAAGTGTATGCAGCGCTACACTGTGACACGGCTGACCTCACTACTCCAAAGAAGGAGTGATGTGAAGGTCTCTGAAACAGCAGGGAGGGAGCACGCTGCCTACAGGAAAGTAGACTGGATTTTCAGATCTTTGCTTCTCTTGTTCCTTTGATATGTTTGCTATAAAGCTTCACAGATCGGCTGGGTTGGTAAACAGCAGTGTGCAAATAACATTTTCAAGGATTGCTGGAAAGTTCTGTGTTTTCTTTTGGTGTATTACATTCACTTTGATGACTGTGAATAACATTCAGCACTTAAAGACAAGTGTTTTAGCATAATAGTGGGTAAAATATAAAATCTGTTTTCCTCTGGTTGCTTTAAGGATTTAGTTGAACAGTTTTGACTGCAACACACTGTATCGTCCAACCATGTTAGTGTTAAAACTGGAAATTGGGGTGAAAAGGGTTCTGTGAAAGCCTGCTTCTTGCTGCAACCCACTGCTGTCCTCATTTACCTCCAAGAATCTTGTGTATTTAGGGTCCGAGCACAGAGTGATACAAAGGCCTTCGTATATCTGTAGGGATTATTGTTATTATTCCAAAAGAATGACCTTTTTTTGGCATGGAAGTGCCAAATTGGCTCAGCGGTACCCCTTAAAAAACTTCACAAAGTCTTGTGAAAGCAACTTTAGGTTTCACGTACATTAACCACATTAAGTAGGTGCATGTATTATGTCCACATGCAGGAAAAAGTCTATGGCAGTCGTGGCCCAAGTTACAAAGGAAGTCAGTCATTTTGAGTCTCCTGTGTGATTTTGGATGATGGTTTGCCATTTACAGGGGTTGTACTTTAACGCTCTCCTTCTGGATAATTAAACAGAGCATCACCAAATTTGGTCAGTGCCATCTAATGCTATCACACAACAATCAAGACTGTGACATTTCATTCAATGGTGTTGCCATGATGATGTCTGCCATTAAAATGGAAGCCTTTGACACTCAAATATACATCCAATCTGCTCTTTCTCCAAAGTGAAATACTTTTCAGCACTCAGCACCCAGAAAAGGAACACATTGCTCAGCCTGGAACAGACTCTGTCATGGCCTCTTTAAAATACTGCTGTCTTGACCACATGTAAATATGAGGTGTTCCCATTGCAAAAAAACCTGAAAAAATATGCCAGCCTTTGATAGACACACCCCCTAACTGGCTCTTTTAATATTCCCTGTCTTGATATAGAGACCTCATATTTCAATTTTTCCATGGGTGCTCAGAAATTACCTATGGGTGAACTCTATAGCACAGGTGCCTGTGATTCATGCTTCTACGATGTACAATGAATGTCATCACCCCCATCCTTCAAAAGCTAAACTGGCTGCCTGTCCCCCAGCAAAGTCACATCAAAATCCTTCTCATCATCTACAAAGCTCCCAAAAACCTGGCTCCACTTTACCTGACTGAACTCCTTCACTGGCACCCTCTGCTCCACTGATGCGAGCCTCAACAACCCCCCTCCATCCAGGCCAAATACCAGACCTGGGGTGAAGGGTATTTCTCCATCGCCACTAACACCCTCTGGAGCCCACTCCCCAAAAGCAGCATCATCACTCTCCATATTCAAAAAATCCAAGAAGACACATATTTTCAACACTGTCTACAATCCATAACCCCTTTTTCCTATATATTCCTTTTTCCATTTTAGATTTTTTTCCTATTCTTCCTACTTTGTAAAGCATCTTTGAGTGTCTTAAAAAGCTCCATCAATGTATAATATATCATTACTACCAATACTAACAGAGCCTGAAGAAATTCAAACCCTTTCTCCCTTCACATCGACACACACCTGCACAGCCACTGCCATCATGCTGTTCATTGCATCCTGTATATATTGCAAATATCTCATAGCAATAATGCTTGACACTGTACATATAGTTTACTCTAGTCATACTATTTATTCTGTTTATGCTTCTCATATCACTAATTTCCTCAACCTGCAGATTTAGATTGTCTATTTTCTACTGTATCCACATTTATATATTCATATATTAGTGTGTTTATAGTGTTCTGTCCACATTGTTAATTCTGTTTATAATGTAACTGTAAATAATGGACTTTACTGCTGCTTTTGCACTTCCGATTAGATGCTAAACTTACTATTTGTACTCCTTGCAATGACAATACAGCTGAATCTACTCAAATCTAATTTAAAGAGTTACACAAATCACTGGATGCCGATGGGATGGTGTATTACAACGATGCCAGATGATTTGACTCACTCTTTGCTGCATGCTGAAGCCTTTGTGTTAATGTAACAGGTGTTTTACCTGCAGTGAACCACCATGGGTCCAGCATCTGGAGGGTTACAGGCCTTGACTCTGCGTAGAAAGGCCAGTGTTGGGGTGGGATACTCAGGCACGCCGTGGTCAGGCCAGGCCAGAAACTGGAACTGTCGAACTTCTCTTTTCTCACTGGAGCCATTCTGTTGGAGAACACACACACACACACACATTCACGAACATTTGGTCATTTATAAAAACTTGATTCAGCACACTGATAATTCCATGATTTGATTATGTATCCATCAGTGCAGTGGCATAAGTGCATTAGAGTCACTAACTGATCAATCATCTGTCTCATTAATGTGAGGATCTCACATTAATGTTGTGTATTAACATAGCCTTTACCGCAACAACACTACACAGCCCTGTTTATATGCTCCAAACCAGTTAATGGAAATGAGCCTAAATCACATTTTCGTTCCGTATGGTTGTGCCATTTCAAAAGTTCTTTTCGAATTTGCTTGATAATTATATGGAAACACAGCTAATAACAGGGTTGGCGTGTATGTCGTCTAGAGGGTGGGCTGTTTCGGGATTCACTAATTTATATTTGCATGGTTTGTTGAATTGAGGAAATTGAGAGAAAACATGTGGGTGAAAGGAGTGTCTCTGTTTATGTTCAAAAATGTTTGGAGGTTTTATGACCAAAGGAAGATAAGATGTGACATGCTTGTGGTGTTTTTGTGGTGTTGGAGTGAATGCAGTCGTGATACATGTTTAAAAAGGGCTTCAGTGCTTTTTCAGAACAAACCGCCAAAGCCTTCTGTTGTCTGAGTGAAAATGTGGTTGGCTACCAAATATTCACACTCCACAAACACAGCGTATGCATCCAAGTCTCACCTTATAAAGGGCGAATGTTCTCACGCTGTACGTAGCCAGCTCCACAGTGTCCAGCATGGTCACCTGAATCATCCCATATGTCTCTGTGCCTCGACTGGGCCAATACTGGTCACACTTTACCTGCACACACAAGCAGAGAAAAATTACTTATATTCACAAATAACACTATTGAAGATATGGGGATAGGAAAAGGAGAACAGAACAGAGTGGATGGCCAGCTATACATCAATTTATAATATATGTCCAAGGCAGATTTATAGACAGCTGCAGGTCAGATTGACAGACTACACTGGATATTAATGAATGTAGGATTCCTTATGATTGTGTTGAGTCCACACTGGAACAGTTGATCAAATTGAAAAATTTAGACTACAACATAAATAATTTACACACAAGGAAGCAAAAATGAAAAGTTCACCCAATTAAATGACTGCTGTAACTGCCCTTTAGAGCAACACATACAAAAGCTCTCTGATCTAGAACCTTTGAAGAGGACAAAATCATATGTCTTCACATGTCTTCTTTCATTTGGTTCAGTTCAGGCACAAAAACAGATTGGTTAGGTTTAAGGAAAGATGTGGGTGTATGCTGAAATAAGTAATAAGCGAGTAATATTTCCTGCCCCTCTGGGTGAACCACAGACAGGTGTTAGTGGTTCTGACAGAGGGCTGAGGGTCTCTGTCACAAATAATAATGGTGCACTGCTGTGGCTCTCAGCGCTGCCCTGTGGTTGTGGAGTTATTAACAGCGTGAAAGAGAGCTGACATCATTACTCATATGAACACCGTCTCTACTCGGCTACCTCTAGCGCGAAGCCGTTGCAGAGCCAAGCTCATCTGTACCACTAGAACAGTATATCAGAGTGTCGACGCTCCTCCTCCAACCCTCTTGTCTATTATTTCTGTACCCCCTGTTTGAAATATATCTCCTACTGTGCGAGAATCTCCTGAAGACAATATTCGCATATTCTGGACAGCAGTGAGAGCAACTGCAGACAATGACACGTTTTTATGTGGTTTACATAGAGTCGATTCAGATCCCGTCACTTTGTACATGTTTTATTGTGTTGGAAATTAGATTTTATATGAATAAAACTGACAGTTTGGCCCAACACTGAGCAACCAATAACAATCAATGACAACATCAAAATAGATTTTAGGAATTTTTTTTTGCAATTCTTCGAAGGGCAGTGTTTAAGTGTGTGAATTCATGGGGGCTTCAAATGGTATAAAACATTGTCAAATACCATGTCAGCACATGTTGCTTGCAAACAGCACATTCACATCAAAAGAAGTGAATTTGGGTTTGAAGTTTCATTCCTAGTACAATCAGCTGTTTGGTTGAACAGTCCCTGTTTTTGTTAAAACATTTTAGCAAACGACATAAAGTCTAGAAAGCCATAAACATCTGTAAATCCTAATTTTGAATGAAACAACTACCCAAATGTGCAGTAAATATCCACAACAGTGTGCACCCAGATGATGTCACCCACAGATATATTTACTAACTGAGCTCTTCCCAACACAATCCATGCTTATCTTGTTAACACTTTGTAACAGGCAGGGCTACACTGCTTATATGTTACTAATTTGGCTATAAACTATGGCCAAGTCCGTTAGAAGAGTCTACAGATATGCAGACTCACAGATGCTGCATAATAGTGTTGAAAAGTCAGCATCACAACCTTTACGCTCTTGACAGTATGACAGCCAAACAGCCCTGAGCCTTCACACGCTTAAGCTCAGCTCACACTGCGGGAATTTTAAAATCCTGACAGATTTTGAAATTGGGTTGCATCACGCACATAAGGAGAAGCTTCACAGATATTCTTCTCTCTAATCTCAGACATGCACGCACTACAAGAATGGAAAACAATGGCTCATCACACAACGACAGGATATTACTAAGATTAGCACGCCAGAGGGAGCCATCAGGAAGGAGAGCGCCACCTTAGTTGATCTCATGGAGAAGCAGATGTACATGCTAATAATAGTTTGCAATGAGAAAAAAAACAAAACCAGTGGGTGAAATGATGAATCGGACGAGAAAGTGGTTGGGGAGATGCAGGCAACCACACAAGCAGGTTTTCTATTCTTTAGATCAAACTCAAGGTGAGATTTTAACTCTCAGTTTTAGTATTTGTAGCTTACATTAGCCTCAAAGATGCTAGCATGATAAGCATAACCATTGAGATTTTACCTTGTGAAAATATCAAACATGCAGCACAGTGGTGCACTTGCTAGCACTAGCACAGCTAGGAGGTCCTTGGTTTGAATCTGGGCCTGGGGTCTTTCTGTGTGGAGTCGCAAGTTCTATCTGTGCCTGCTTAGGTTATCAGTGGGTGCTCTGGCTTACTCCCACAGTCCAAAGACATGGTGAGGTTAACTGGTGATTCTAAATGCCCCACCTCTGTGATAGCAACAGTTGCTGCCCACTGCACACACACTGAGCCACGCACCTTCCTGATCAGGCTCCGTCCTTTTTGAGAGAAACATAACTTGCATCGTCAGGCCCGAACATGTCTATGCCTTTGCCATAGTCCCTAAAGTGAATGTGAGTGGGCTACGTGGCACTGAAAAATAACCCTTGTAATTCTATGCGAACATTGAATTTTTTAAAGATGCATCCATGTTTGTACAAGATAAGATGAACAGAGTGGCTGATTTGCATTGAATCAATAGCAAAACAATGATGAACTGGAAAAGCACTCAGAGAGCGCAGTACTCCGCCCAGGCTGTTCATTCTCCCATATGGCTTTGTCAGAAATACAGCATTTTGTGTTTTTTTTTAAGAAATGCAGCATTTGTTTATGAGTTATTGATGATATGAAATCACGGCAACATAAAATGTGGTCATTACATATAGATGCACCCACAAACAAAATGACTTTGAGCACAGGCGTGTGTTATGCATGTGTAAGTTATGTGTGACTATCGAATTGCGTCGCCTAAATATGTAGCGGGCTGCAGGAATTAATGGGACTGGGAAACACCCCTACAATTTAATCAATTGTTCCTTGTATCACATCCGACCAACCAGTCCTGATAAGGCCGCAGCAGCTGAATTGTAGTAGGATTGCAATCGTGTGATCATCAGCAGGCAGCTGATTTAGTGTTCACTTGTAGTCATAGTTACAGTGACGCTGTACCACTATCTTGCAATGATACAAAAATCTTCAACAAATCCATAGATTCTGACTATAAGCCGCAACACTGGCAAAATCTAAACACTTGGTCCTTGTGTCATTTCTGATCTTCCCTGAAAATTTGTTCCAATTCTGTTGATCCATTTTTTGAGCAATGTGGCTAACAGACAGATTCCACCGTGTTCCTTGGTGAAGTAACAATCTATTATTGCATAAAATTCAGCCGCTTTTGGTCAACATGTGAGACTCACCCGTGACTTCTCCTCCAGGCGGGTCATCATGACGATAGTGCAGGTCCTTTGCTCCCATACCATCCTCCAAAAATCACTCAGTGTCTCCGGCAGCGGGCCCTGTGTGGCGATGTAGGCATTCTGCTTCCTGTAGCCATCAATGTAGTTGGCATTTATGTAGTCGCTACCTGGAACTCCTGCTGCCAGGAACAAGTTGATCAAGTTAGCAAATAAATTAACATGAGAGAAAGTTAAACAAAGTTTTTGTTTTTTTACAAAAAAAATAAGGCTTCCTGATATAAGCCTGTTAAATAAAGGTATGTTTCTCTCTGCAACTCAAGCAGTAGCTGAGATATGTTTGTTTCTCACCGTCCACAGGTGTGAGAATAACTCTAGAGTGGTCGTAGGCGATAACATTTGCATAGCGGTTCTTTGGCTTGTTGACCTCCAGGTTGGAGTGCTCCCAGGTGAACTGCTGTCCTGGATCAATAGACTGAAAGACAAAGGAGGAGGGAGATGGATACAAAGAGGTGGGAGGGAGAGAAAGCAGGTAAGCATTTACTGTGCCTGCCTTCTTTTCTGTGGTTTAAACCCTGTCAGGCATGAAAAGTCCACACCAATAAATGTGACACAGACATTAATTCATCTTCGCCCCTCCACCCTGAAGCTCTATACTATGAAAAGCCCTGGATGATCTTTAAGCCCCCTCCTCTTGAAATCCCCTCCAGCCTTCCTCCTACCAGCTCAGTGCCTGCTAGTTGAAGGGAGAGCAATGCAGTGAGGTTGTGGCACAATCATCTAGGATGCACGCTTAAGTCCAAAATCATTCATACTCATGCTAAATACTGACTCGTGGAAAATTGATATTGGACCAATATGTTTATTTCTGGCTGGAAATGACACAAACAAGTGAAAAAAGATGTGAAGACAGTGAGTTAGAGATGTTAATCATACATTTATGTATCATCTGTTAGATTTTTACTAAAATGTCATCCCCAAAGTTATTCATACTCTTTCCCAGTAATCATTGGCAAAGTCTTTATTTGCAACCACAGCAATCAATGGTCCTTACAATTGGTAACAAACTGATAGCATGTCTACACTTGGATTTTGGAACACTAATCTTTTATTGGAGATAAATGGTGCTCCACATACTACAGATATTTTCCTATTTACACTCATACAAACCTCTACAATGTAGACATTTTTTCACAGTACCTCGCACATCAACCATGGAAAGACATTTCACCAAGCTGAATGTATCTTAGAACAATTTGCTGACAAAATGCGCTTCTTTATTCAGCTGTTGAGCCATGGCACATTTGTTTTCATTGATAAAGTATGTTTGAACTGTCTCTTAGTCTCTTGTGCTGTCTCCTCTCTGCTGTGCAGAAGCACATCCTGCAGTTCACCTGAAAAATGTAAAGTTTTTGTCACTGTTCCTGACAGCGGAGTCAGTCATGGCTTCTCAGTTGTGCTGAAGAGCGCAGATTTTGTTCTTTTTTAGTGGTGTCATTTTAGTGATTTTAAAACAGAAAACATCAAAACCTCCAGCAGGTTTTAAGGTTCAAAGGGTGACCTTATAAAGCCTGCAGGGACTTGTACAACCTTACTTATCTGAGCCAATTATACCAGATAAACCATTACCCTGTTCATGCTCTGATGGTCTCCTGATCATTTATTCAATGTATAAAAAGAAGTGTTGGTTTCAGAGCTTTTGTCTACCATGCCCTTTATCTCAGGAAGGGCCTTCCATTATATTTAAAATTCAGCATGTTCAACCGAAATGTTCAAATCAACACTAAAAACCTTTATCCATTTTTATTTACAGTTGACCCTACAGCTTAGGAATGGGACAGGTTCAAACATCTGTCTAAAATGAATGTTTTTTGTGGTTGTTTTATATTACTTCATATCATTTAATTTTCTCGCTATATGTTTTGTCCGATGCAGCATATACAATGTAAAATGTAAATGCCACAGAGTGATTCTGCACTTCAAATAAAATTGTTTGATAAATGATGCTTGGAACCTGTTTGCTTCTTTGCTAATCTATATTGCTTTCACTTGAATCTTGCTACAATAATACTTTATTATACAGCGGACACCACAACCTGCAGACATTCTCTTTTTGTATGTCAAGCATCGAATGAGCTAACAAGAGCCATCAGGAGCTAACAAGAGCTCGATGATGCTAAAAGGCATTGACTGGAGCTAACAGGTGCTAACTAAAACAAATGCTAACAGAAGAATGGCCAGCTTGGGCAAACAACTTAACTTTTCAGAGCTAATAGATTTCAGTATCGAGCTCAGTGAATCTAATAGAAGCTAAGACAGGCCATAATGAGCTAACAAAAAAAAAAGTAGGTGCTAACAAAAGCAATCTGGAGCTGAAGTAACTAACTGGAGCTAAGGGGAGCTTTTTGTGGCTAATATGAGATAACAAGAGTCATCAGGAGTTAACAGAAGCTATCTGTAGCTAAAAAAATAATAAGAGCCAGTAGCATTATGGCAGTGGTTGTCACACTGAAAATTCCTTAGGAAATGTTTTAGCTTTTATCTAATTCCTTAATTTCCACATAAAGAAAGAATAGATTGCAGCAGATGGTGAAAAACACTTCTCTAAATAGTTCTTACAACTTTCTTATTTGTATTCCTATGAATAAAACCTCTGCTGTATATGAGATGCAAACCAGTGCTGTGTACTGATGTGAACTGCTGCCTGATGACTGCTCTTTATTGATTGCTGCCTGTGAACAGGTTTAGCTAAAATGACGTGCTGCAAATTCATGATGGATCCTGCACGCTTTCACGGCTTATCTCATATCACCTGGAAACAAACACATACCCATATATTTAAATAAACACACACATGCACAGGCAAAACAAAGCAGAGGCAAGGACTGTAATATCCTGCTGCTTTTTCTCCTCACTGGCTGGACGCTCTGCAACTGATAATAATGACAATGGAGAGAGAGGTTGAATGCACATCTTATTTAACAGCCTGTTAGGTAAGGCTTCCACTACACTGCACTGACAAACCACTCACATTACTGCTAATGCGCTCTGCCAACATGTAGATCAGTTACCGAGATGACAGTGTAATCACACTGCAGCAACACAAAACAAAGCAGGTAAGCACACACAGAGGAACAACCAGGCGTGAAGCATGTGGATCTGTGAGAGCCAGACTCACACTCAGCACCTGCCGCCACATTCACTGGGTCAAGAATAATAATTGACTTTGTTTTAATACATATTACAGGAGTGATTACAACAAAAGGATTAAGTTCCTTGGCACTAGTGATCAAAAGAAACTTCAGTGTTATGAATAATTTACTGACATGCCATGCCTATTTTTTAATACATTATTAATTCAAATATGACTATTCTGAAGTGGCCTTCTATGAGCCCTGATCTAAATCCTATTGAACATCTGTGGAAGGAGCTGAAACATGCCGTCTGGAGAAGGAACCCTTCAAACCTGAGACAACTGGAGCAGTCTGTTCATGAGGAGTGGACCAGAATACCTGCTGAGAGGTACAGAAGTCTCATTGACAGTTACACAAATCGTTTGATTGCAGTGATTGCCTCAAAAGGTTGTGCAACAAAATATTAAGTTAAGGGTACCATCATTTTTGTCCAGGCCTGTTTCATGAGTTTATTTTTTCAAATAATTCTGTTGAAGCACGGTTTAAAAGCAATGTCTGATTTTCATTGGTTATTTTTTATTTATTATTACTTTTGTCAGATTCAAAATATTTCTGTGGCCATTGTGGGTTTTTTCTTCATTAACCGAGGGGTACCAACAATTTTGTCCACCTGTATACAATTTTTGAATTTTAATTTTGGGCTCTACTAGAACGTGTTGATATTCTTTAATGTTCAAATATCCATTATTTTTCTCATACTGCACATTGCTGCAGAACTTCTTCCCTTCCTGACTCTGAAATACTCTTTTTTTAGCCCCTGGCTTTTTAAGGCCCCTTTCTAGAAAAACCCAGTTCAGATGAAAGTGAGGCTATATGGGTCATGTACCATAACCCCAGGTCTAGTGTATAGGCAGTAAGCTGCTCTTGGTACGAAATAATAAGTCTTTGTTAGAGGACATGCAAAACTAGCTGCTAGGCAAGTGTTATGCAAATGAGTAACATGATGATGTAGACAAGAAATGGAAAAAAAAGCCTCAACTTCAAAAGAGATGTTTCAGGCAGGTAGGGAGCAGTGTTTTCTATGGGAGAGGATGCCACCCTATGGTATGGACTTGGAGCTTTGTAGGTTTGCTAACTTTTACAGCCACAAAAAGCAGCTGTAAAACATTGAGGGAAAGGGAGAAACCTAAAAAGCAGAATATGGGTTATTTAACCCTTTGAATCCAGGTTATTTTAGCTTTAATTTAACTACTTTCATTTTGAGGCTATTTGGTCAGCATGAGGGCTAGCCGTCCATGCTGTATCTCAATTTTTTCATGACAGCTTGGGCTATCCAGATCCTCCAACATTTCATGTGATGATACATAGTAAATTTTTCATATTAGTCTTTTGTGCAGCCCACAATGCAAGAATGTGTGGTGATTTATAAACCTGATTAGTCTCTGGTACATAGAGAAACAATTGGATTTATCAGAAAAGTGAGTCCTGTGGCTTATTTTGATACGTGGTAGGCTTACATTACATAAAACAAAAACTTTTTACAGAAATTTAATTTGTCTTTATCATGTTAAATCTTCAGTATGGACAGAAACAGGCAGATAGAAAGCTGTGGTTATGCTCTTTCTCATGATATGAGATTAACATATCAGTGCAAAGATATGATAATGTGTATGCACTGCAATCATTCCAAAGGTATTAATATATCTAGATAGTAACATATCAATGCAATGACAAGTTCATGAGTAATTCAAACAAGAGTAATGGGTGTAGAGATGGGGACAGAGCTGTATGCAGGTTGTAACTATGATTTAATTTGATGTCAAATAAAAATTATTTTCCTCGCCCACACTGACCAGTAACTAGCTTTGGGCTAGTCGTGTGGTTGTACTTGATATGCATTACACCTCACTGCAATGAATACATTGAGATCAGTTCAGCTGAGAAGAAGAAATGTGAATTTGGATTCAAAGTGTGTCAGTTTGGCTCTAAGGGTTAATGATGGCTACATTCCACTTAAAGGAGCTCCAACTGTTGTGCATGCCGGCTTACTGTCATGGCTTACTGGGACATTTAGGCCTTTCCAGCCTGGAGGTCCCTGCACCAGATTAGGATGTATCTGGTATTCATATGCAACTTGCTGACATTTTGAGAAGGTTGCTGAGCGTGGCACACTCAGTGGAGAGGCAGACTCATACTGCCATAATTAAAATGGTTTCAGCAGTTTGTGTTACAGTCAGTTTTGAGAACAGGCTCAAAATCAATGGGTCATTGCTGTTAGACTGCTATTCAGTGTTTAATTTTAGAATATCTATAAGGTTGGAGTAAAAATAAAATTTTATATTGTATTCCAAAAGTGTCCTATGTGCCCCTGATGCATAGAGCTAATGGTTGTTCAGTGTTGCATCACAGTTGTAGAGCTGTTACTGCCTGTGGGTTTAATATAAATATATAGATATACATTTATATATTGGGTTGTCATTTACTCCAGTATAATACACATTTTTGTTGATCAAATTGTCAGAAATAACAGGAAAGTGCACAGATTTTAGTCAAATAAGGCAACACAGACTCATTGCTTTGACTGTATACTGACTAATCTTGCTTATTGCCATTGTAGTCACTCCACTAATGTCAGTTCTGAGTCAGGAAAAACCCTGTCCTGCAATAAGTCATAATGTGTACTGTGAAACAGGTCTGCAGCAGCAGGGACAGTATCCATTGCCAGTGCAGAGGGTATTTCAGAAGAGCTGTTAAGGAGCCCTGAGGCTCAGCTAACAGCCCAAAATAAGTTTTACTTGAGCAAACCAGCTTTTACTCATTCGATATGGCCAAAATAATAGATGTAATCATTATTATGTAATGAAGAGAATTACTGTTACAGAGCCATATGCATTATATGAAGTGGTCTCCAGCAGTCCCCAAACAGACTGGCCCATTCATCAGATGTAACAAGCTGTGAGATACTCTGGCAGGTCTCATTTTAAACACAGCCATTATCAGCTTTTCATTTCAAGCCCTGCTGCTCTCACTGCGGACTAATGGCTGGTTCCTCCTATGCAACAGAATGCAGGAGGACATACAGTATGTGTGTGTGTCTGACTGAGAGTGAGGGGGACCTCGTGCTTCTGTCAGCCACATTCTCCAGATCAAAGGTAACAAGTTCCTCAGTGTATATGCCTGCAAAGCATCTTACACATCAGCTACACTAGCTGTTTCTATATAGCTGTCAAATGTATTTCAAATCAACTTTTGAAATATGGCCAAACAAAGAGAGAGAGAACATGTGGATTAGGTTTGTTTCTGTGAACTGCTTTGGAACGAATAAACTAGGCGGGACAGTGCAGTCAAAAGGTGGCAGGATAGGGTATGTTAAGCATGGCTTTATGAAACAGATTAGAAGAAGAAGAAAGACACAAAATCATTTGTTTACCAGCTGTTAAAAAACCCTCAAAGAAGAAGTAGAAACAACAAAACTTTGTCCATTTACAAGGTAAAATTGAGATCTGTGAGTCTCATTCTAGCATTAGTAGCAAGAGACAGCCAGCTGTGTCCTTCACATATTTAAAAAAAGCTGAATCTGTACCAGTCCAGACTTGGAGAAGACTCCCGACTGCGTCCTTCAGGCTGTTTTGTTGAAACTGAGATCATAGCCAAACCATTGTATCATGTCCCAGACTTTGACAAATACATATTCTCATATAAACATGCCAAAGTCAGCTAGCTACCATTCAAGGCATTGGCTTAATTCATTGGAAAAAATGTCTCAATGTCTTCCTCAAGCAGTCTTCAACATGTGCAAATGATAGAAGACTAACCTTATCTTTTGATGGGCAGCCACCTACAAAAGCAGTTTAAATAGATACATCAAAATAAACAGAGTTCTGGTCTCTCTGATTTCAGCTAAAAATTATACTCATGTACCTTCTCTTATGATTAGACATAAAGGAATACGAGCAGCAGTGCAGACAGCAGTTTGACTCGTTTCATTTGTGCTTTCTAAGCACAACAAGGCCATCAGCTTCTTACATTTATCTCGTTGTGGTTCCTGAAACTGCATTTAAGTACATTCCTCTGCTCAGTTTAGATTACATTCTCACTCTTAATGAAATCCAGCAGAGCTCCACTGTGGTTAATTAATAACCTTTTAATATTCAATAACTGAAAAAGCTCCTGCCACTTTATAAGTAAATTAGACTTTGCAAATGCATTTACCGCTAATCAAATGAAGGTTTCTTGCTCTTTACTTAGACTCTAGAAGTCAACTGCATTTTGCTGCAGCACGTATAGCTCATAGCTCGCATAGACTACCTCATGAAGCTCATTGAGAGAATGCCAAGAGTGTGCAAAGCAGTAATCAAAGCAAAGGGTGGCTATTTTGAAGAATCTAAAATATGAAACATATTTTGATTTATTTCACACTTTTTGGTTTACTTCATAATTCCATAAGTGTTCATTCATAGTTTTGATGCCTTCAGAGAGAATCTACAATGTAAACAGTCATGAAAATAAAGAAAAACCATTAAGTGAGAAGGCGTGTCCAAACTTTCGACTGGTTGTGTATGTATATGAATGTATACTCTATGTCCATTTTGGCTTTCCTATGATATTCGTGCAGTGGGAGCACTAGAATGTGACGAAAACTGAGGCAAGTTCTCCAAGATGCTTGGTGAACTCACGGCGCTCAACATTTGGAATCCTCACTGGAAGCCTTGCTCTGTGAGGATTCCAGTCATCTGCCAGTGTTATACCTATGGCATCTGCAGGTACACAGACGTCCACTAGGGTCTGGGTGAGACATTTTGTAATCTGCCCAAGTCTGTGCGGACCTCTCTGTGGGAGTGTGTGTGCAGCTCGAAATTTGTTGCCATGCCAACAGTCTGCAATCTTATGGCAAATAACTGCACATGCATGGTGTGCGTCTATGGTGACCACAACCGTCTGTGAGGGCACCTGTCACATGTACATGAATGACTGTGTTTAAGCCTAACAAGAAAGGTGTCAGAACTTTTTGATCACAACTCGTATTATCAAAATCACACATTAAAATATCATTATTATATGTAAATACATACAGTAATAACTGGAGACGTGGCCTCATTATTATCAAACCAAAATTCAAACATTTCATTTGCATCCTCTAAACATTCATCTGTAAACATACTTTAAGCAGCTGTTCATCAAAGTTAATGCCCACCAGCACATTCTTATCTGAACTGAATGTTATCTTGTTTGGCAAACACAAAAACTTGTCTCCAAAACGTTCCCTCTGTTTCGTCATACCGGGAGAGAGAAAAAATGGGAAAGGCAGAAAAGTTGCTTCAGTTGCTGTTTCATAATTTATATGCCTCGTTCCTTCTGCTGTGCATAAACAGTGCACCCATCTGTCCTGGTTTATCCACTTGGAAATTCACCACTTTAAATGCAAATTACCTCCCTTTGTAGGACATCAACAAGCCATAATCCCTCACTGGCTCTTACAGTAGGTAAAAGCAGTGGAATATTATTCTTGGAAAGGAGGCTGAGAATTCATGCATACTTAGCAGCATCCTTTTTACCAATGTGAACTTTAACTCTGCAACGGTAAGTCAGCTCTATACATGAGTAGAAACATCTCAGGGAAAAAAAAGTGCACTGGGAAATGTACTGAGTGTGAGAAATTGTAAGGCTGATTTTCCAGATGTGCTTAAGTAAATATACATTTAGCCCTGGCTTGAGTGAAACAAACAGCGTCCCTAAATGACAAGAAAAAGAAATCTGTGGGTCAACAGAAAATGCCATACTCCGTTTAATTTTTAGTTGGAAATATCAGCTGCGTGATTGAATGAAAAAGCTTTTTACAACAATAGTATGATTTACTTTCTGCTCCATATCATGATTAACCCTCTTTGCAACATTTATTTGAAACTATCTTGTACCTAATTCTGAGTGAATGAAGGCCAACACAGACTAGCTTGTTGTCTTATTATCTTTGAGCTTTCTCAGCTTCTGCATGTTACAGTGCAGACAACTATAAAAACAATGACACAGGATTAGGAAAATTGTATCTATCACAGGATAATCTGACATAATCCCAACAAAAAAGTATTCGTGTGTTTCAGACCAAAACTGCTCAGTTTTCAAACTTTTTAACACTACAGGAATTAGCTTCTTCCTAAATCTCCAAGTGTTTTCCCCAAGAAAATAGTTCATGCACTGATGCACAAGAGAGTTTGAAAGTGGCAGAAAGTCTGTATTTCTTTACTTGAAAGCAGAACAGGAAGATTTACCTCATACTCCTGAGAGAAGTGCAGACCGTCGTTGGCCTTGAGTCGCTCGGTGTGGTCAGCCAGATCACAAATAGCAATGGGAGGATGTTCCCTCATCCCTGTGGACACAGGTGGCGTGATAAGTACAGCCCATCTCACTCACACACACACACACACACACACACACACACACACACACACACACATCCACACAAACACACGGACTGGACAACGTAACCAGAGTGCAGATGCATGTTGAAGGCTCAGTGCTAACTGCTCACAGTGACATGGGGTGACAGCGAGAGTGCTGTGTGCCGAGCAGAGGGATGATGTCTGGCTGTGCAGCTCTTCAACAGCGTATAATAACCACAGTGGTGATGAGCATCAACCAGCATGCTGATTGGTTAAAGAAATCCCAGAAAGCAACAGGTGAGTGGGAAAGTGGTACACAGGTGGTTTGGGTGTAAGAAGACAGCATCTTACGCTGATATTTGCATCTATACAGTTTATGTTGTCTTACGACTGCATTACATCTTGCATTCGATTTGAATGATAACCATTTGGTCTAAATGGCTGACATGGACAGGGCATGAGAAAAGGAGATGATGTGTTAAATGGGAGGGCTTCATTTCAAATGGCAGCGATGTAAAACAGAAAAGGGATGAGGCAAGAATGGAAGGACACATTAGTAAAACACAAGAGGAGTGAAAACTAACTTGGGGTGTTCGGGACACTGAGGGCACTGGAACCTGTGGGGGAAAAGACGAGGCAAAACCAAGAGCACAGGGGTCAGTTAGGACAAGAGAACACAAGGAGCACTGAGAGAGGAGCTGAGAGTCTGCTCTGCTCTGTAGTTTAACCCTCTGAACCCCAAGCGGTTTCTAGGCATTTTGTTGCTCATATTTTTACTCACCGTGGGCTTATTTTTTTTTCACTGCAATATAAAATCCGGCATCTCTATGGAAACAGCAAGTCCATGAAATAAGAACAACTCAGAAATGTCTTTTGTGTTGTAGATCAGAGACAGGATGCATTAAATCATAGTTAAAGAAAGATGAATTCTTTGATTCCTACTAGAAATATACTGCAATCAACATGTACAACATTTTTTCAAGTGCCCATGGGTGTTACTCACATAAAAATAATTGATGGCTCCACATCTCATAGATATTTAACTACTTCTTTTTTACAGCCTCTACAAACTAGGAGTTTTTCACATGACTCTGTACATCTACTCCAGAAAAATATTTCACTATGCTGAATGTATCTTTTTTCTGTTTTTACATTTTCTTGTTCTAATAAATGCTGTACACTTTTCAAACTTGCTGGTAAATTTTTGGGATTCAGAGGTCAAAGACTGTTTCAAAATTCAAAGATCCTGGACGTCAATGTAAGGCAGGGTCCTCGAACACACTCTGCATACCTGAACACACCTGATACAGGATCAAAACACAAGGCCAACTCTTTGTCAACCTTCCCGATCTCTACAACGATGGTAATGCTGCCTTTCATACATCACCTTACACTGAAACTTATCAGTGTATCCTGGTCTATTATTTTTTCAAAATTCAAGATTCAGTTCAATTGTTATTACGCAACACAATATTGTATAACAAAAGTACAGCAATGCAGTCCTTTCAAACTAGTCTAAAAAGACAACTTATTTATGGAACAAATAATCAATTAATAAAATTTAAATTCTTTTTGTGGTGAAGTGTGGAGGATGTATTCAGTAATCTCACAGCCTGAAGAAAGAACAAGTCTGGGGGAACAGCAGTGGGCAAGACAGATAAAGGGTGAACAGGTTGAAGCTGGGTGGGTGTTGTCTTTGAGAATCGTTTGACAAATAGCTGCAAATTCTCCTTAATTAACATAAGCAACCAATCAGTAGTTGCTTGGTACAAACCACAACTAAAAAATAAATATTGTGGAGTCTACAATTTCCCTTCATTATAGAATGAAGACGTATAACATGGAAATATTCACTTAGGTGCGTAGCTTTGCTGATATTATCTGTCAGCTTTTTGTGCTTTGTTATGAATAACTCTCAGGCCACCCAATGTGCAAAGGTTGGCAGTCAGAGGAGCTGATGAATTTCTGTTGGTGTAAACAACATCTGCCAAAATCCCTCCTACTGCTACCACAGGTAAATGCCACCCATCTCAAGTGAGAAGAACACGGACAAAAAAAAACGACACGCTTTGAGCTTAAAACCTCCCACTGAAAGACAGGTGGGAGACGGAGATAAGACAAGTCGGTGGAAGGTGTAGAACAGATGAAAAAGTAACAATAAGTGAAGCAGTCAGACAGGAGAGTGAATGGGGACACGAGGAAACAGGCAGAGAAATAAAGTTATTGGCATATATAAAAAAACAAGACAGGTTTCAGGGTTTATTTCAAGAGGGAACTATGATGAGGGCAAAAAAGGAAATCAGATGATGTTATTGGTCCAAGAAATCACCTGCGGGAGTTCAGGGTGAATGGACAGGTCAAGAAGACATCGGACCATAACTGCAGCCTAAAATTTGATCATTTTTCTTAGTTTTGTTCAGCTTAAAATGTTTTAAGATTCTTTTAAATGACTTCTACACCTGCCAAGCACCAGAATGTGTGTATGCTGAATAGATGCTCCTATTATTTAGTGTGTTTAGAGCTGAAACTAAATGAAATGTGACTACGAGAAAGAACGCAATTTTTCTTGGCACTATTATAATTTAAAACCAAATGTGTAGCAGTGGGTGGTCTCAGTAAATTCTCAAATGAAAGCTGGCATTTAAAATTTGAGCAAATCTTAAAGGCCAAATAAAAAGCTCAAGGAGGGGGTCTGAAATTACCTGAGCTCTAATAGTTTGCATGGTGAATTTAGTACAAGGCACATTTGCTTGCATATTAGTGGAAGGAACAAAACAAAACATGATAGACTACACTTTGGAAGCTTCTCCTAGTTCTGTATTATCATATATATATATATATATATATATATATATATATATATATATATATATATATATATATATATATATATATATATATATATATATATATATATATATATATATATATTTTTTTTTTTTTTTTTTTACAAACAACATCCTCATTGTTACTGAGCATAGAAACACAGGGTCCCTTGTTGAATCTTCTGATGTATAAGCTTATGCAGAGTTTTATTCTCAGCAATGGGAACAGATGTGTCTTACTGAAATGGACTTTGGGAGTTGTAGTTAATGTATAC
Source organism: Amphiprion ocellaris (assembly GCF_022539595.1). Lineage (NCBI taxonomy): Eukaryota > Metazoa > Chordata > Actinopteri > Pomacentridae > Amphiprion > Amphiprion ocellaris. The sequence goes on along the minus strand of NC_072767.1, from coordinate 31,700,722 downwards.
ATGTTTGAACCTTAGATGTTCTAACAGAACCAGATATTTTGTATTGCACTTATTAAGTAGAGGTGAATAATTTTCAACAAATTATATACAAATTCTATGCAGCAATAGATATTACCATGACATTTCTCCAGCTGATAACTCACATTAAGACAGTTATTTGAGATATTAACTCTTTAAATATGCATTTATTTGCATACACATTTAAGACAAGTTGTACAAAAAAAGTGTATTTTGGACGTTTTTCCACTTGTCCAACAGAAGACATGGTATGGAAGCAAAAAAACCTAAATTCTAAATTGCACGACAAACCTATGTATTTTCCAGCTGTGTGTCACGTTTAAAGATGATTATGAAGATAATTAAACTGTGAGAGTTCAAGCTGTACAAGAGCTCCAAATGTGAGTCACTGTCTTTAGTGAATGGGACTTTTACTTGCACAACCAGGGACACTTGCTGTAACACAACAGGAGCATGTTTCAAATACGTATCTGGGCCCATTGGGTGATCTATGGATTAGGGTGAACCAGTGTTGATATAAAAAACCTGAACTACCTGATACTGGACAGCAAGAAACGAGATTTCTAATGGAAATTAAACCTTCTCTCTGCAGTTGAATTGCAATATTTTAGAATACATTTTAAAATATGGGATAGACGCCTAAGCAGATAGCTTCCAGAATTGTAAGAGACAAAAGCTGCACATTCAGGATACAACAGAGAGATCAACCTCAGTAAGAGTTGACTTGCATTTTTGACTGCATATTTGCATGTAAAGATCTGTATGAATAAATATGAGTCGGAGTGTTGGAGGCAGTGTGTGTGTGGGTGTGTGTGTGTCCATGCCTTGAGTCTGATAGTTGAGTCTCCTCATCTCCACAGGGTCTGAGGAGTGGGCCAGCAGGGAGTCTTTCACCCCCGCCATGTGCTCGTCCTTGGCTGGAGATGTTCGTTTTCTGGCAGAAAAAAAGATAAGGCACCACCAAATTAGAACAGGTAAAAGTTTTCAAATTACATTTTTTTTGGACACAAAATGGAAAATAATGAAAATCACATTATCAGTCCAGACTGGGACAAACAGCAGGTGATAATCTGCAACAAGTGCAGATCTCTCATAGTCACAAAACATGATTACAGTATCTTGTAATGGGGAAAAATTCTCCTCCAATCGACAGCTTTACTTGTGTTAACTGTTGCACCTGCATTTTTATTTTGAGATTTCCCTTGCAGATTTAAGGAGAAAGTACAATATAACAATGGCTGATGGTTAAACAGAGAAACAGAGGAACAGAACCTGGCAGAACAAGCTGTCCTATAAAGAAGAAATAATAAAGTTCCTCACTTAGGAGTTCATCAGGTGACTGAAAGGTTCTGTCATCTGTTCCTGATGTATAGTAGGACAGCATGTAACAACACAACCTCGATCCAGGACGGCTACACACAGTGAAAGCCAAGTCAACCTTTTCATGCTTTCTATGTCTACATGGGTATGTGTGACATGAATTCCATTCTCACAAACCCATATTTGGGTGGATGACGATCCCCTATGAGGATGTTCACGTGCATCCCAACATCTGTGACCGATCGCACTGCCTGCACTACAAATACACCTACTCTGCAAGTGCCAGGAAAAACATTGCACCTAAAACTCATTTCTTGCAAGAGGAGAGAATGTACAAGGAGATTCTTAGTCCTTCACACCATTACAATTTGTCATTGAAACCACTGGAATTAAAGCAGTTGAGGCAAAACTTTGGAAGTGCTTTGAGTTGTCCATGCGCACACAGATGCAGAAACCATAAGTTAGATAGTTTCACTGTGACAGTCACGAACAGCTCTTTTCCATAAAGACAGTTTGAGGGTCAGTTTGGAGGTGGAGTTCAATGCAGGAAAACTGGTTCCACAGGGATACCAAGACTTTGCCAAAAACTGCATATGGCAGGGGCTGAAATCAACGTTATTGTGACTAACAAGACCAATTGCAACTTTGTACGTTTCATTGAAAAGAAAAAAAAAACTGAGCTAAAAGTGCTTTTTGACATGACAGGATCATTACCGGAGCCATCAGGCATTGTAACGTTCAAGTGCTATACATCATGCATGATTAACTGGCATCTCCTTCAAGTGATGCTGAGGGGAGTGAGGGTGTCTTGTTTGGTGAATACATTTCCTTTGGCTTAATATCCTCTCCTTGCATCTCTCTTGCTCGCAGAATGAAAACCACCTGAGGTGAAAAGCGAGTGTCGCTAAACGTCTGAGGACTGAACTTTGGCTGATAACAGTTTGTTCATGCTTGTAATACAAACACAAGTGACCTGGATTATTCTGAGTTTAAAGCAATGTATCTTTAAATTAGTGTAGAATCAAGTTATGGACCAATTTCACTCCGTCCATATAGTAAACACAGACCATGAAAAATATAAAATGGGTAACCGTTTCCTTGCTCTCCAACTCCAGTGCTGTTCAGTGACAGCAAGATGTTTTATTCAGTACTACTGCAGCAGGATAGCTTTCAGCCACAGGAGGTAGCAATCAATACTACAATAGAGATTGTAGTGACTGAAATAAAGAACATCTTTCTTGGTTTCTTGCCTTTATTGTGTTTTCATCATAATGTCCACTACCAGTCAAAAGCTTGGATACACCTTCTCATTTAATGTTTTTGTTTTATTTTCATTACTATTTACATTGTAGATTCTCACTGATAGCATCAAAATTATGAATAAACACATATGGAATTATGTAGTGAACAAAAAAGTGTGAAATAAGTCAAAACATGTTTTATAGTTTAGATTATTTGAAATAGCCACCCTTTGCTTTGATCACTACTTTGCACACTCTTGGCATTCTCTCCATGAGTTTCATGAGGTAGTCATCTGAAATGGTTTTCCAACAGTCTTGAAGGAGTTCCCAGAGATGCTGAGCACTTGTTGGCCCTTTTGCCTTCACTCGGCAGTAAATCTCATCCCAAACCATCTCTATTGGGTTTAGGTCAGGTGACTGTGGAGGCCAGGTCATCTGATGCAGCTCTCCATCACTCTCCTTCTTGGTCAAATAGTCCTTACACAGCCTGGAGGTGTGTTTGGGGTCATTGTCCTGTTGAAAAATAAAATGATGGTCCAACTAAACGCAAACTGGATGGGAATGGCATGTCACTGCAGGATGCTGTGGTAGTCATGCTGGTTCAGGGTGCCTTCAGTTTTGAATAAAACTGACATGGCAGCTGGAACCAAAGATCTCAAATTTTGACTCATCAGACCAAAGCACAGATTTCCACTGGTCTAATGTCCATTACCTGTTTTTCATGGCCCAAATAAATCTCCTCTGCTTGTTGCTTTTCCTTAGTAGTGGTTTCTTAGCAGCTATTTGACCATGAAGGCCTGATTCAAGCAGTCTTCTGCACAACACAACTGATGGTCCCAACCTTATTAAGAAGGCAAGAAATTCCACAAATTAACCTTGACAAGGCACACCTGTGAAGTGAAAACCATTTCAGATGACTACCTCATGAAGCTCATTGAGAGAATGCCAAGAGTGTGCAAAGCAGTAATCAAAGCAAAAGGTGGCTATTTTGAAGAATCTAAAATATGAAACATGTTTTGACTTATTTCACACTTTTTTGTTTACTACATAATTTCATGTGTTCTTTCATAGTTTTGATGTCTTCAGTGAGAATCTACAATGTAAACAGTCATGAAATTAAAGAAAAAACATTAAATGAGAAGGCGTGGCCAAACTTTTGACTGGTTGTGTAGGTCAACATTGTCAGTATTTTCAAATACTGAATTTATGAGTCACACTTGTGTTGAAGTACAGCTGCTTCAAAAATAACTCAGACCTCTTCACCTTATGCACAATTTATAGCATTAACAGAGTTAAAATTGGCATTTGCCCTAGTCTTGTAAGTCTGCTTTCTGCAGCAGACCTTCTACATACACCTCTGATTGACAAAATGTAGTTTGCATGCCATTAGATCAGAGTATCATATTCCTCTACATGCAGTTTGGCAAGTTCCAAACAGATTGCCATGTGTCTTTCATTCAGAATGACTTCATGCAGCTGCTCTGCCATGAAGACCTGACTGATGGAGAGCTGCTGAGATAGTTGTTCTTCCAGCAGGTGCTCCATTTCTGCAGAGGACTCCTGAAGCTCTGTTAGAGTATCTGTTGGGTTCCTGGCCTCCTCCCTGATTGAGGGCCTTATTGCCTCATTGCTCAATCCTGGAAGTTCCAAACTTCTTCCATTTATTGAGGCCACTGTGGTCCTGGAAATACTCAGAGCTTTACAAAGCGTTATCCCAATCCATGCCTCATCACGGTTTTATCACTCTGCGTTCAGGGTTATTTCACTTCAGGGTTTTGTTTTTTGTCCTGGCATGCAGTGCAAATTGTGCAGTCCTATATACACAGATGTGAGCCTTAGTAAACTCTGCCCAGCCTTGCCACAGGTGGAGCTCAGTTGAGTTCTAGACACATCTCAAGAATGATTAAAGCAATCAGGATGCAGCTGACAACAGTCTGGCATCACAGAACAAAGTCTGATTATTTTTGTAAATGAGACATTTCAGGTTTTGATTTTTTAATAAATTTACAAACTTTTTAAAAACATGCTGCTACTTTGTCATAATCAGTTCTTCAATGTAAATTTGATTGGAAAAATGCAAATTTTATAAGTTTAAAACTAATTTAAAAATAATAATTAATGCAAAATTTAAAGGCACTTTTTGAAGTGCCTGCATATGAGGAAACATTTGACTGCAACAGAATAAAGCTTAAAGTAACAGCAACAGTATATGTCCATCAATTTAACAATAAATACTTTCAGCTAGTGATATCATTAGTGCCATTAGAGTGCCTTCTGTCTGCAGACTCTAATGAAATCATTGAGAAAAATGTGTAATGAATGGAAAGTGTTTGATTAACCCCAAAATATGTAAATATGCTTAAACTATATACATATATTTTTATACTTTATAGAAGTATTCATCATGTGTGCCAGCTCATGTGCAGAGTGAGTTTTGCTGAATCCGCACTGGTGTTAGAATAAAATGATTTATGCCAAAAGATGCTTAATATTTAAAAGTATTTTTGGAAAGCATGGAAGCATGAGATCAGCTGACCAAACATTCAATAATTCCTCATGGGACAACAACTGTTTTTAAATTGTTGGCATTAAATATTTCAGGTGCAATTAAACAATGTAGACCATTTCTACTATGTGTAACCATCATATCACATGTATTTACAAGCTTTTTTAAATTAAGTTTTCACTTGATCATATGCTATAAACAGTGATTATACACTACAGCAGACCCGATACTATATCTGCTGCATCACTGATGCTGAAGTACTGATGGCGTAGCTCCTGTATAACAGAAGGCCTTTTATCACCCCTGTTGAGAGACCTCTCAGCTAGAGTGAAATCAGTGTAAGTCATGGAAAACAATGAATTTCACAGTATGTTGGAGCACACTGCCATTCCTGTTTAATGTCTAGAGGCTTCTTGAGTGTTTCCACAGCAGAATTTAAAGTGGAGAGTTCAAATTTGGGCTTATTAAACATTTTACTCATATGACTGTGTGAAAACAAACCAGCTGAGCAGCTGGTGAAGCAGCCAAGACAGAGAGAGGAGGCGAATGGTGGCTGGATATAATGCTATGCCACAAACAAGTACAGTGTTCATTTTGGGCTTCTTCTACCTTAAGTTCCTGGTACCTGGACCAGAATGTAATAAAGCTTGTTCACCAGCTTTATTACATCCAGAGTAGAAGTCATGACATCACCTCTGGGCTACAGCCTCCGTGTGAGCAGCTCAGTGGAGTATCTAACTGAGCAATTCCTGCTCCTGGGGTATAAGTTAGGTTTACTTTGTGAGCACAGAAAAAAACTACAGGTCTCGTGGCAAATTAAAACAACTTACAATGGGGGCACTTAAGTCAATGCGTCTTTATCCCTATCCATAAATCTCAGCTGCTTCGCAAGTTATTTTTCACTTTCTAATTGAAATTGCCCGTCTAAAAACATCTATAGCTGTTCAGGGTTCGAGGGTTTCTAGGGTTTATGGGACATGGTGTTTATTAACGGAAAATTTGATATTGAATAACAATATTAGATTGTTCTTGACTTACTGACCTGAATAATTAGTGTAGTTAAAAGCACACCAACATAGTTTTACAGCAATCTGTGAAATAGTTAAGAATTTTAGGGTCTGAACCCCCACAAGCATGTTCTTAGTGAAGTATGAGTGTGAACTTTCCTACACTGACTACTGCAGCAAACAGCATTGTGCCTGTTTACTCATATTGGAACACATCAGGTCTGTAAATTATTTAGAGTTAATTGTGTCTACGATGTGGTTTGCACCGCTGGACTTGAACAGTTTATTCATTCTTTTTTTTTGTGAGATGTGAAGATGAATATTAATCTCTGTCTTTGTTTAAAACGATTTCCAGCACATAGCACTAAGTTAAACCAGAAACTGTTGCACTCTATTTCGGTTTGTGTAGAGATAAACAGAAGAGATACAACCTGTTAATTAGTGAGCTTTGGAGGAGTTGAACTGTGGACAGACCCAGGCTGACTGTTTCTGTACTTAACAGAGACACATAATACATAGAAAGGAGAATATGAAGCTCCCAAGACTACTCCTTTCAATTATTTTTGTGAAATCAATTTTTTGTGCTAATTTTAGTGACAACAAACTGCCACCCTCATTAATAGACTTAAAGACGTGAGTATACAGAAGACATGCTTCAGATTTTGGCTTTATATATTATATATTATGCATATAATACTTACACCCGGTTAGTTACACCCAATATTATTCATACCCATGCCACTGTTGGCTTTATGAGTTCTTATTTGACCAATAGGTTTCTTCTGGCTGAAAATTACACAAACACATGATAAAAGACCTAAGACATTGTGCTGTAAATGCCAATGTAGAATTTTTGCTATTTCTAAATAATGCAAAAAAAAAAAAAAAAAAAAAAAAAAAAAAATCACCTAAATTGTCGTATTTCTGGACATTGTTGCAGATTTTTCAGAAAATGCAACTTCTAACCAATTCAAAATTGTCCTTGTCAATTCCACTATGCTCAAGAGTGTTCTAATACACAATAGAACGGGAACAATTGATGTAGATCTTTAATAAGTGACTAGCTAATTGCAAGTTATTCCTGAATCCAAAGACCTAAGTGAGATTGCTAGTATTGTCTATCAGTGTGAGAAAATTGCACATTTTGGCTGCTCACAAAATGAGGAAAGGCTATAAGACATACTCAAGTATTCCCAAGTGTCAGTGGCCACAGTGCAATGCATCATCAAAAGGTTCCATGCTGTGAAGAATCTCAAAGGATGTGGTACAAAGCCAAAAGTGCCCCCAAAACGTCAAGAATGGATCACCACCAAACCATCCTAATGAATCACAGTCTTAAAGCCGACTCTTGATCTCAAGACAGACACTCCAGCAGTCACTGAACAAGGCTGGTTTCCATGGACACAGAAGAAAGAGGACTCAGAGTTGCACAAAAGCTCATCTAGCCTTTCTGAAAGCTCACCTGGACAGAAGAAGAAAGCTTTTTGTCATCAATTCTGAGTCTGATTAGATAAAAATGGAGTTGTTTGGGTATAGCTTTGGTTTGGTGAAAAAGACGAAGAATTCAACCCCAAGAATACCATCCCCACTGTCTGGTGAGAATGCGAAGATTTGGGAGTGTTTTTAGCCGATGGGCCAGACGACTTTGTAGTAAAGTGACTGACTTTTCTGAGGGAAGAGGACTACATTAAGATTCTGTCGGAAAACATCATGTAGTTTGCAGAAAAACTTGGCCTTGGGCAGCATTCGACCTTCCAACAAGACGGTGATCCGAAACATACAGTGGTCAAGAAATGGTTAACAGAAAACAATACCAGTGTTTTTGAGCGGCCCAGCCAAAGGTCAGACCTGAATCCTACTGACACTCTGAGGAGAAAACTGAAGGCCAGAGTCATGGCAAGGAAGCCTTCCAACCTCAAAAACCTGCAGATCATCGCAAAAGAGGAGCAGAACAAAATCCCAATGGAGATGTGCAAAAAGTTGGCTAGAAACTGTAAGAAATGTGTGCTTGTTGTGGTGGCAAATAAATTTGTTGCCACTGATTTCTGAGGAAGGGTATAAAAAAATTCTGGACATGACATTGTAAGTAAATATGTTAAAAAAAGAATGTAGTGATAATTAAAATGTCTTATTCACTTAATGAATTACTTGGGGCTTTAAATGGAGTTGTCTAAATCTTCCAACCTTTCATCACTCCACCTTGCAAAGTAAACAAGAAACAAAAATGCAGGTGACTGATTCTGTATGTATTAGTGATGAGAGCATTCAATATGTAATATGCAGGTCAGCCAGGTAACACAAACAGGGCAGTGAAAAGGTTGTTGTGCTGTCAGTTGTTGCCTGCAGGTGATACCAGGATTGGATTTTTCAGGTCTGCCATTTGTTTTGCAGTCGAAGCTGCAGGTGTATGAGAGGTTGAGAGGTGAAGCAAGCACTGAGGGAGGATTATTGTTGGGGGGGAAGATCAGCAGGATTCAGAACTCAGCACTCAAAGCTGTACAACAGAAAAAAACACACATAGAGAAACAGACATGCTAAAACGTGGCTGCGCACACATACCGACACACACGCTTCCATCAGTTGAAGCTGATGTGTCTGAAAACAATACTGTGAGCCTACAAGACAGCGCAGAGCAGCTGGCAGGGAGGAGTGATTTTGAAAGTGTTACAGAAACAAGTATCTGTCACCTCACATCATCGCTGTCAGACAACACGTCTGACCCAAAAAGCTTTATAGAATACGGGGGAAGGCAGGCCGGGGGTCGGCGGATGGATGGGAGGATGGTTGATGTGTAAGAACAGACAGAAGCACTAACCTTTCTTGTTTGCTGTGTCCACAGAAAACAGGAAGACAGTGAACCAGGGAGCAGAGAAAGAAAGGATTAATTTACAAGTTGTCAGCAGCACGAATACCACACAGTGTTGCAGTGAACGAGAAGTGCACCTGACAGAGCTCATTACAGCACCTTACTTACAACTAACTATGCTGCTCTTTATTTGATCACGCTTCTCTAACACACATCTTGCACTGTGGTGCACTTCTCATCATCAAATAACAGGAGACAGTGTTATTAATACACTTTTAAAGAGAAATGCAGTGACCTGGAATAAACTTGCAATTGTTACTCTCACCTGAGCCGAAAGCTGGTCTCACACTCGATCGTTACCAGGTAAATTACTTATATGGTCAGTAAGAAAAACTGAAAGTCAGCGGACACATCATCTGCTCACATCCATCAACCCTGCTGATATTAAAATGTGGCATGAACAGAGAGTGGAGGCTGCTATTAGGGCCACAACACGTCCAGGGGCAGAAGTAGGTTGTTGCTCTCTTTTGAGACCACCCCATGATTTCCTGCTTTGTGCACATGCCCCCGCCACATATTCTAAAAAGAACTTAAATATAAAGTGGAGCCCATTTCTGTCCACTGGCAACGTTCTAGTGAACCTACAGCTCACCCCTGTCCAGTCCATATTCAATTCATCCATCCATCTATTGTCTATACACTGCTTTATCCTCATTACGGTCGCGGGGGAGCTGGAGCCTATCCCAGCTGACTTAGGGCGAAAGCAGGGACAGATCTGGATCTGACCTGGACAGGTCACCAGTCTATCGCAGGGCTACGTATACAGACAAACAATCATACTCACATTCACACCTACAGACAATTTAAGATTACCAGTTAACCTCTACATATATTTGGATTGTGGGAGGAAGCCAGAGTACCTGGAGAATACCCACGCATGCACAGGGAGAACATGCAAATTCCATGCAGGAAGATCTTAGACCCGGGCCAGGACGTGAACCGGAGGTCTTCAACCACCGAGCCACTGGGCAGCCCCATATTCAATTCAATTTTATTTTATAGTGCTAATTCACAACATACAGTACGTCTTCCCAAGGCACTTCTCATAGTAAAGACAAAATCTTACATATTCATTTCTAGCTTTCCATCTGCGGTTCGTCCAGCTGTAAGGCAGTTTGTCAGATGTGCTGCCGGGCAACACCGAGGCACCCCAAGGATCTATATTTTCACCATTGCTAATTTTTCACTGCACTATGAAATCATGCATCTCTATGGAAACAGCACGACCACGGCTAGAAGTAGAGAGCGCTCAGAAATGTCTTCTGTGCAGTTTGACACGGTTATAATGCAGTAAATCGTAAAGAAAAATCAAAGTTAAATTGAATTGGCATGAAGAATTATTTATTTTTTTTATTTAGCTACTTTTTCAATTTATTCTGCCACTTTGCAGCACATTCATATGGTTGTTGCCAATTTATTTATTTTTTTATTCCCTTAAATTTGTTGTTAATTTAGTTGTTTTTGTTATTCTATTAGGTTGTCCTCTTTATATTCATTTAGAGTTTAATTATGCAGTTTTGTCTGTCTTTGAGCTGCTGCTAAAACCCAATTGGAGGTCCATTAAGTGTCATCGTATGTTTTAATCAACATAGCTGTCTACTTCTATGCCGTAATATTAGAGTCTAGAGAGTTGAGAGTTAAAGTTATGCAATCGCACTTCTATAAATCCTGAATGACTGCCAGATATGATATATAATCAGTTTCTGCATCACTGAAGCTGAAGAAGAATACTGACAGCTGAATTCTGTTTTGATACTGTGTTGCACAGATTAAAGTGCGACATATCTGAAAAAGGCATCTGCTTTACTAACTCACAAAAGCAGATATAGTTACTCTTCATGTACCCATTACCTTTAAAACACACAGCACCTTACACATAGCAGCTTGATTATACTTTCCCCAGAGACCCAGAAACCAGAGAGAGGAACGATTGTCTTGGTTAAACACAGAAAAGTCTATGCTGAGTTGAAAAACAAGATAGTTTCAGTGTCTTACACCAACAGTTAGTTTCAATACGCTCATGTTGAAGTCATTAAAACTTCTTAAAGCCACGAGAGAGGTCCAATGTCAGTAAACTACAGTCTTGACAAGGCAGTCAGGACATCTACATTTGGAATGCAAGTAATTTAAAGTTTTACAACTATTGTTTACTGACAGATTGTTACTTTTAGGGACGTTTTTTTAATTTCAGTTTAACAGGGACAAAGATAGGCAATATGGAAAGAACGAGCAAGGAAGTGACATGCAGAAAATAGCCTGAGAAACTGTGATTTGAGCTGGGTGCTCACTGCTCAGGGCATTCATGCCCATGTGGTATGCCACCTTTCCACTGAGCTATTGGGCTGCACCAGAGCATATGCTTTTAATTCACTATATCACAATTTTACAGCTTGGAAAATTCCCCAAAATTATGCCAAGGCTTTAGAAGTGTTTTGTAATGTTCAGAAAAAGGCCCAAATTCACGTGTTATTTTACACTGGCATCTTCAGTTTTATAGAAAATTATAAACTAAAGAAAAACCTTTAATGTACAGGTGTGTCCAAACATTTGACAACTATGCTATATTATGATGTATTAAAATGTTCCTCTTGCCCATACTGAGTGTGAAGGAATCTCGTCCTCGCCAAAACACCACTGTGACAGAACAAAATCCTCTGTCCTTATTCTGTGAAAATGCATTTTTAAATCCAGCTTAAGTGGGTCTTTAGTGGTCTGAGTTAGACAACTCAAATGGGATTGTGCAAAGTTATGGTCTTTTAAGAACTATCTTCTTTACCCGTGCTGCACCTCAAACAAAATCACACTCTGTATTTATCCTTATTACACATGGACATTGCACACAGCTAGTTCTAGAGCTAATTTATGAATTGTTAGCTGCATTGGCCTTTTGTGCCAAATAAACATAGACTCATTCGTCTAACTCGGACTGTCCACGACTCATATTGGTTTTAACTTAATATTTTTTCACAAAAAGAAACTGCAGATGTTTTCTTCCATTATTACCTGTGTTTACATTGACTCTAATATTCTAATAACAATCAGAATAATAGAACAATCAGAGCACTCATTTAACCACCTCAATTGGGCCAGACTGGCCAAATCTGATTGTTTCTTCCTAGTTGGAATATATTCTTTCTGTGTTTGCTCCATGTTTCTTTGCGAAAACAACTCTCTTCCACCAGTCTTTGAGTATTATGTGCCATTGTAATCAGAGAGAACAGCAGAAATGCAAAAATACTTCACAGGACACACTGTGGGTCCATCCTGGTCACTTCCTTCTATTGAATAAATTACATTTTCTAAATAAAGCTGAAAAAAATCTTCCTCTTCTTCTTAACACTGGATTGGAGAGCTGATTTCTGTGTCGGGAAATCAGTGCAGTAAAGTTTAAGAATGACCTGACAGCTCTACTTTGGAAAAAAAAAAAAGCAACACATATTTCTGAGTTTGTAAAAGTTTTTACAAAAATACTCCTTTATTGGAAGATTAATGATTGTCATCAACTAATGAAGCCTTTCAATAACTCTCCATTTAATAGCCACTCCAAAATGCTTTGCCACAAAGCTTCATATATTACGAGAGCTTAATACAGTGAATGAGTTGTTTTTCTTTCCATCTCATCAGCTCTTACTTATTGTGCCCTCTGGGTTTGTTTTTCCCTCAAAAAAGTTTGGTCTTGTGTCAGCGTTCACGCAGTATATGGAAACAGACTTTGGTATGAACTTTGATAAAAACATAACTGTATATTCCCTGTGATGGATTACCCAACTCACAGAAGTTTCAAGGTCTGAAAGCTTATTTCCATGGTGCACGATATGCATGGCTGCCTTGAAGACAGGAAAAACACTCTCAGAAATGTACAGTACTGTTGAATTATATGTTAAGAAGCCTGCTGGACAGTAGTGTAAGTGTCAGAAGAATAAAAAAATGCAAAACATTAGGACATTTTCAGCAATTACTACTATTGAATGATGGTTCACAACTACTAATATACATTACTGATCTCATAATATTTGTATCTAATACTTGTTAGAGACATTTGGAATATCTTGAATTTATAACTACATGTAACACATAAATGCATACGTTGGGATGGATGATAATTAATTTGAGATAACAAAAGCCAAAGTAAGAGGAGCTAACAAAAGCCATTCAAGGTAAACATGAGCTATTATAAGCTAACAATTACTATAACGAGCTTAAAGGAGCTAACAGGAGAAAATAGGTGCTCACAGGAGCCATTATGAGCAGACAAGAGCTATTTGGCACCTACAGATGCTAACTGGACTTTATTGGAGCTAGGGGCAACTTTGTATAACTAGCTAGCAGACACCATCAAGAGGTAAAAGAAATTATCTGGAACAAACAGAAGCTAATAAGTCAACAAGTGTTTACTGTAGCAACTAGAGAGCCATCAGGAGGTTAAGAGAGGCTTTCTAAAGCACATATGCACCAATTGGAGCTAACAGGAGCCAGTAGGAGCCACCAAGAGTTGACAAGAGATATCTGGAGCTAACTGTCTAACAAAACCTAATTGGAAATATCAGGGGCTACCACAGACATTAGTGGCGAATATAAGCTTTCTGGAGCTCAGAGGAGTTAACTGGTACTAATAGCAGCTCTCCATAGCTAACAAAGGCTAGCAGGAGCCATCGGGAAATAACAGAAGCTGTCTGTGGAAGTGGAACTAAGAGTATAATGCCAGTAGTAGCATGGGCACAGTCAAACTTCCTCTGAAATAATTACAACCTAACAATAATTACAATTATTCCAGAAAACATTCAGACCCACTGAGAGAGAACTGGAGCAAAGGAGGGCTGAGAAAAAGACAGAACAAGTGTTGCCTTTTGAGCAGAGCAGCAGCCATATGGAAGCCCTCTTCAGCTCAGCCAGTAGCTCCAGATGTTTGACCCAAGTGCAGGAAGCACAAGCCAACTGTTTGCCTTGAAGTGCAGGGCTGCGAGGCGACTCCCAGCGCCTCCCTCCCATATGCCACGGAGGACCTCTGCCTTCAGGCCGGCTACACCACGACAAATGTCTATCTCTAATTAAGGAAGACCTCCACTCTCACTATTTCTTGGTGCTTGTAAAATGTTCTTATCATCTGTTGTGCTCCAGGTCTCTCTCTGGACTGTGCTAAAATGGTCGTTCAGCTGGACGATATAAGGAGGAACACAATGAACATACACTGCCTTCAAGGTTCACTGAAACTCTTAGTGTAACAGATGACACAGAAGGGATTATTTGTATACTCTCTTTCAGATAGTAGGGGAGTACAAATATTTTACAGCTGATAGCTTTCTAGAATGTGGACCAGATATAAATATTTTGATATACAGGGGTTGATATTAATCTTTTATCGAATGTCGGAAGTATGGTTTCAGAGGTGGGGTGCACAGTTACTTCATTTGTATCTGTTTAAGCCTTAGAGCCCTACAGAAGCACTTTATGTCCAAATTGAGGTTTATATTCATCTTGATTGAACTGATCTCAAAGTGTTTAGTTTGATCATTTATTATCAAAATAAACTGCATGACTTGACATTTGCAATAATCCTAGTTGCTTTTCTGTGCAGAAAGGTGTAGATAAGAAAAAATATTTTGAAGTTCTATCAGATTTAATCAAAGTTATTGTATCATTGCATTGATATGTTTATATCTAGATGTGTTTATATTTATGTAGCATAACATGTTATTATGTATGCCTGGTTTGCCACATCTGTAGGCTACAGTATGCTGAAACTTCAACAAATAAAATTATGACATTTATTTATCTTGGGCAACAAACAAATATTTTTCCTAATTTATAAATCCTACTGTATTCCACTATCTCCCATCCACAGTTCTGAAAAGATTTGTCAACTGAGCATTTTAAAGTGTTATACATTGAAAAACACGACAATTTCACAATGAAAAATGTTTTTTTCCCCTTGATATAAAGGCTAATATTTAAAATATCAATGTGATCATGATGATGGGAGCAGTGGTAAGTAATAGTACAGACTGTTCTGTAATGACCAAGATAAGAGCTTAAAACCAAAAGTAGTGAAATGACCCTGAAAAAAGCCTGGAGCTCTAAGGATTAACCCTTTACATTTCCTGTTAAATTAACTTATATACCAAATCAAGGTAGAGTATACACAAAGTTAATTGAAAGTTGCTCTTAAATATTTGGAGAACATGCATAGATCTTGGTCTCATGAAATGTAGCACTCTAAGGTTTTTTTACCTAGCAGGCAAAAATCCCTGTAAGAGCTATTTAATAATACAATTTTCAATACTCTGATGTATGATTTTTTTTTTTATTTCTGTTTGAATTTTGTTTTATGCAATCAGATGCCTGCAAATGACTACAACTGAGACCTATAGGTTGGGCTGGAGATGTTTTTCTGAGGGTATGCTGAAACGTTTCTAGAAGAGACCATTTAGACCCTCACTTGTGCTTGTGAGAGTAAAAACAAGTGCTATGGTGATGAAGTGCCATGCCATTATAGCATTACAAGTGGTCTCACATCTTATGCCTTTTGTTTGCACTGCAAGTCTGACTTGCAGTGCAAACAATTATTTTCAGTGTCATTTAATCTGTCGATTATTTTCTTAACAAACTGATTAGTTGTTTGGGCTATAGAATGTTGGGAAATATGTTTTTTTCACAACCCAGTTTACTGCCGTATAGGAGGAAGGACACCAGAAAATCACATTTAAGAAGCTGGAATAAAAGAATTTAGACTTGAAAAAAAGTGTAAAATTCAAACTGATTAATGGATTGTCAAAATAGTTGGTATATAAATAATTCACTAACTGATTAATTGTTGCAGTGCTAACTGGCAGCAGATGGCATGTGTAAAGATGCCCTTACACCAAATGAATTTCATTGGCTATACAGCACACCAGCCATCAGCACTGCTGGTGGCAATAAAAGAGGCAGTCCCTTCCCTTTAACACCAACTCCCATTTATGATTGTAGGCTATGGACATGAGGACTGAACAAACTGTTTAAACTCTTTGTCAGACGTGCTGCACAATGCACAATTTGCGGCTATTAAAAAATTAGCTGGGCTCAGATCTATCAAACCATGTAGTATGCACTAATCAATAGGCATAAACAACCCCTGAACCTTTTAATATGCTTGTACTAAATAAAATTGAATTACAACATTGATATATGTCCTAAATTGTAACTTTTGCTAACTGTATTGTTTTAAACGGCTATTTCGGTTTAAGATCAATTATTTGTTCAGCCTTGGTGGACATGGCATGGAGGAGCTGACTGGGTTAAATGAGGAGACTACAGTGGCCATTCTGAAATACAGATATCAGCAATGTTTACAAATGAACCGGAGTTATGACGGAGATTGTATGGGCAATTTGAAATGATGCACCAGAGGCCCAAGGACATTTATGGATGTACTTATGTGTTTCGGACTAAATATGTAATGGATTGGATTGTCTGGACCTTTGTCGATATAACAAGACTGTTGTAATTGGGATGCTATTGATCTGTAAATCAATATAGTATTTCATAGGTGAGTTACCACAATTTTGTAAGTGTTTGCTTGCTTATTATTTAATGGTCTGACAGAGGTGTTGATTGCATTTGCTGTTGTGATTGTGTCTTGAAAAGGTTTGCATTGATCAAATCACCTCAGCTTCCCAGGGATGGGTCTCAGGAATATCGACAGTTATGCAAATAGCACAGTTGTGTACGTTCGTGGTTACGAGGAACTGCAAATGAAATGCAGATTACACATTTTCGCTGAGCCTGATCCAATTCTCCTAATGGAAGCTTCACTCTAAAAATAGAAGGTGTCTCTCATGACAATGTGCACTGTTTTGTGTGTCAGACTCACCTCTTGAAGAGTAAAATAGCAATGACTATGATGATGATGAGGATGACAGCCAGCACTGGACCCATCACCCACAGCATCTCCGGGTCCTCCTGAGGCTGTCGGATCACCCCGCTGAGCTTCACCATAAGTGGCTCGGAGAACGGACTGGCTGCAAATGTCCTCTGCTGCAAGCGATCAGAGGAGGACAGAGAGTCAGTTCACCCAACCACAGGAGATCAGGTTGCTGTACTAAAGTAAATATAACTGTAATTTACAACAAGAGGTTGTGTTTTTATGACCTCCCAGGCCAAACAATCAATACTAATCACTGAAATGCAATGATCTTACAGTCTGCCCTGAGAGAATTATCAATTATCAAGAGACGGCAGAGAACCTGAAAACTAGACAGTTATCATTAAGTCACACACGAACACAGAATCTGGAGATGGATAATAACTGATGTAGGCTGCTGTCTCGATCAGTGCTCCTGGGTTTCTATCATGGCAGAAGGCCATCGATTGCTGTGTTACCAATGTGATAGAGGATTATTTCTATAATGTGAGTCTTTTGGTATCCTGGACAGACAGCTAAGGTGTTGAGACTGGATTCTAACCATATTTATACCACATGCTTGTTTCAAAGCAACAACCAACAGAATTCCTGCTGACGGTGATTTGCTTCCTGTCACCTGAAAAAGTTCAGTCACACAATATGGCGGTATGGTTGTAAGTGATGCTCACCATTTCCCTCACAGCACATTGAAAACTTGCGTGTTTTTTCGGCCACACATGAGTGAATCCAACTTGTCAATGATAAGCTGCTGTGCAGTGGAGAAAAGGGTGAAATAATGACCAACTATGAAGAACACCGGAGAGGAAAAGTTACATTCAAACTGCAGAATTTTGGAATGAAATCTGAGTTTAGTGAGAAGACTTTGACAGGTATACTCCACTGAGGTAAAAATGGATAAAATACCTTTTTCTTTGCTAACCTCACAATAGAGGAGTACATCACCTGAACTTTGTGCTCATTATGGTCATCAAATGATAAGCTAATTGCTTTCCTGTCGCATGCAACTATGTGTTTTTCTGATTATTTCTGATAAAATGCATTTGGCAGCTATATTTTTTTTAAGAATCCTTGACAGGTGATCCAAAGGGTAAATCTGGGCTCTGGTGGGCTTGTGTTCAGTCAGGCAGGGTTCCATATGGGAGTAAGGAGAAGCTTGAAGTCCTGTGTGCACACAGTGTGCTGACAGGTTGCTTCAGGTGAATGCATCTGGTTAACTGTGACAGTACTTAGAAAGCAGGAGGAGGAGCGGAACAGGGTGGGAGCAGAGGAGGACAGTGGATCAATGGTGAGAGAGACAGAGGCAAGCTGCTGTGTTGGCTGTGCTGGATGTGGGAGTCCCCACGGAGGCCAGGGAGGAGAGAGGGGCACAGTGGAGGATACGCATCAGCGACATCCTTTGAGGACAAATCCAATAATGGCAACAACTTCACTACGCCTTCTGGACAACAGTGGAGACCTCAGGTCGGCTCGGCCTGTTTCCCTGCCATCGTTAGATGACATGAACACAAACAGTCTCTCCAAACCACACAGGACAAACTCACTGCTGCAGGGAGAATGTCTCAGAGAGCATGGGGATAAGCAGTAAACAATTATTACCCATTGAGAGACGTGTAGATTCAAGCACTGGCATATTTTCCATTTATACACACAGATCAGCCACAACATTAAAACCACTTGTATAACTTTGTGTAAGTCCTCTTTGTGCTGCCAAATCAGGTCTGACCCATCAAGGCCTGGACTTCAGAAGATGTTTTGTGGTTTTTGACCCCAAGGTCCTTTGTGTTCTTGGTGGGTTATGGGAGGCTGCGAGATGCCTCTGTGCCAACATGTGGGATGTTCCACAGATGCTCGATTGGATTGAGATCTGAGGAATTTGGAGGCTCAGTCAACACCTTGAATTGTCTGTTGTGTTCTTCAATCCATGCTGAGCAGTACTTGAGGCGTGGCAGTGTGCTCTGTCCGGCTGGGGGAGGACGCTGTCATCAGGGAGAACCGGCACCGATGTTGGGGTGTGTTCAGTCTGCAACAAGGTGTCCCAGCAGCAACAGTGCAGGAGATGACCAGTGTTATTTACTTCACCTGTCAGTTTTTAGTACTGTGACTGATTAGAGCAATTACCTCCTACTTACCACTAATTTTGCAGCCCAGAATAATTTGGCTGCACCTCATTATCATTCTACTATTGAAGAAAAAAAAAAAAAACGCTCTGGCTTGTTTTTGCATTTCTTCAAACCAATCACGATAGTGTTGGATGGAGCCAAACGAACTAAGCAGCCGCAGTGTCCCCTTTTTAGTGGAACATTTGCATGCAGGGAGAAGAAAACTATCATTAAAATAGCTAATTCACTGAATAAAACTGGCAAGACTGTCTCACTGCGCGATTCAAATCCTCTGTAAAATTTGAAATTTTCACTGTGGTTAATAGCTACCCTGGAAGTTGTTCCCTGTAGTGATGGGGATTTTGAAAACAGTAACACGAAGATAGTGGACAGCTGGAGAAATTTGTGTGAAATGTGCGGCTAGTGGTGGGCTTATATATGCAGTCCACATCTGGTGAGTCAGACTATTTGGCCACTATACTGTGACAGCTCATGGTCATACACTGACATGAGTAAATTTGAAGGTATTTTCAGAATTATATTCTTATTTTTCTAGTTTTTTGGGTGAATTTTATGCTGTCATTATAGGGACAGAGTAGATGTGACAGGAAAAATATAAAGGGGCAGAGAGATGGGAAGCACCAGAAGTTGGTGGCAAGTTTCAAACAACCAAAGTTTTTGTTATGAGACGTGGTGTCAAAGTCCACAAGATCTGTCCTTTGCCATGAATTGTTTATGCAAGCCGCCGTACAATGCAATCTGGTAGCCCCATATTGCATTTCCAGGGGCAGGGCAACACGCTGACCACTCATTTTCAAAAAGCTGAGGCTACTTTATGCAAACTAGGGCTGGAAACTGTTGACAAACTATTAAATTAAAATAAAGAATGAAGACAGATTCAGCAGGTGCACAGCTTTTGTCTCACTTCAGATGTTCTAAGAAACATATTTCAGCAATCTGTGTTCTTAATATAAGAGAAAGTTTCCAAATTAGCTGCCATGTTAATCGGATTTGAAATCCAGGAGCAGAAAGCCCACAAGTGAAGCATATGTCCAATCAGGTGGAGCCAGTGTTTGTTGTAGGAGGGTGTAGCCTGCATTGATTTCCTGTTTAAATAAAGAAGAACACCTGCCAATCATCTGTCCAGCCATATGCCCATCAAGCCTCCTATTCTGGGAAGTGTGTGCAACCCTTCACATCCAAAAACACTGCTGCCACGTACCATCAGTTGTCACTCTGCTGCTGCTTGGATGTGTTGAAAAAGTGAAAAACAAACTAGTTTGTAAATGAAAATGTGAAAACAACACCTAATTCATGAAGTTGTTACTAAACTTGTTTTTACTCAATTACAAACATGTCTGTGACCATTTCACCTTTAGAATAGTAAAATGGAGGATTATGTCAATGGAATTTAACTCACACCTGAGATCATGTAGCTACAACATTTCCAAATTGCTTGTTCTGCTCCTGTGTTACAATCATTAGACAAAACTGCCTTTAATTTTGCTTTCCAGTGCTTTTGCTCTTGGTCTAATTTGAACTTCTTGATGTCTGAAGTTCCAGTCACCACAACCAAGTTCCATCCTGCAACTCACAGTTTCAGGCATCACGTACAACCTCCTCGGTCTCCATAAAGTCAGTCACCTGCACAGCCAGATGCCACGTTCAGAGTCACCAAAGACAAGCACTATGCACCTCTGGATCCTCACACCAACCACTCACCTGCTCCAGTCTACACTCTCATGGATTTCCCTCTCATTGCTAAGACTTTTCTCATTAACACCTATGATTTTAGGTTTGTGTACTGGGTCCAGAAATGTCATTACCTGTAGGAATTAGTAAAGATTTTATGTTGTCACTACCTGCCAATGCCACTAAAAAGATCCTGGCCTCTCTGAAAGAATGGTCAGAACTGAACCTGACGTCCTGACTGTTAGTCGGTAGCAGTAGGGCTCAATGTGTCTAACAGCTCCAATTCCCTTAATGTAAGTCAACAACATTAGTTTGTTAGATCCCCACTGCCTGTAAAATCCAACATCTTTAAAAGTACAGAGTCTGTAATACAGAACTTCTGTTGGCAATGTGGCATCACTCAAGTAAACTAGCTATCAGTCAACACCAACAGAGAAGCACGGCATCTGTTGTCCGAAATACCTTCAGAGTTACTCCTTTTTGTACGAAAATCTCATAATAAGTAAATATGAAAAATGTCACTGCATCATTAACTTTCAAAGAAAACACTATTAATTCCCATCAATGAATTGTGATTAAGCAGCTGGAGTACAGAGCTAAATGCAGTCGGATATTGGCAACATAATTAACATTAAATAGAAGTTACATAGATCAATTTGCAAGGGGTAATTCACTTTAAGTAACTGTGCTGCTTGTCACTTTATGTTCTGAGACAAGTGCAGCAGGTTGGACTGTGTTGGTGAATGAGACTATAAATATTCCTGTTACCCTGACAGGGCTCTGGCTGGACAAGGCTGCAGCAGCTCCAGCTCCAGTTGCACTTCCTCTGGGTGAAAACTCAACTCAAGTAAGGGGCTTGTTATGACACTTCACATCAGTCCATGACCAGCTTTGTTTCCTAATTGCTGCATTAACTTCAATTCATTTTTCACATCCACATTTTCACTTTAAGATTCATTGTCGAGGTTGTGATACTAGAGCAGAGAGCTACAGATGAATTATACATGAACTTAGCACATCTGTCATGTTGTGGAAGGCTGGAATAAAACAAAAGCATTTAGACACTTCATGGTCTTGGACCCTTCCAAACACATCAAACTCCATAGCACATGTACCATAAATCTATTATATATGGATGCGTGGATATGATTACTTCCAGACAATCCTTCCAAATAGCAAACCAATTATTTTAAGGTGACTTTATCTTCCTTAATCTGCCATGGAAAGCCATTAACATTATAATTATGTCTTCTAGCTGAAACTGTATTTTCTGCTTACAGGAAACCCGATTTAGAATCGCTTTATTTTTCACATCTATATACAAATGTGATGCACTATACAAAGCAGAGCTGTAGTCTTCTGGTTGACTGGCTGATTGGTGGGTTACTCTCAGCCAACCAAATTCTCCTTAGTTGGGTGCCAGTGCTTCTATCATGCTACATCAAATTCAGCCAGGATGAATCCATTATTACACTACCTGTTTATCATTTTCACAACTTTGAACTGGCCCAACCTTATGGAGACTACTAGGTCTAATGTATTTAATGTTTACTGAATGTTTACTCAGAGTTGGCTCCAAACTGATTGACACCATGTCAAAGAAGCAGTCACTTCAGTCACTGTAACGGCTGTTATTTGTTGGAACTGAGAGTGAAAACTGAAGTCAACATGTAACATGGCAAATAATCTAAAACAGGCCAACTTGTCTGCATTATATTCCTCAGTAGTTCTTGTGCTGGGATCACCAGTTCATATAGCTCTATTTTCAGAATATCATATGAATATGTGCAGGAGCAAACTGTTCTGCTCCCAGTCTGTTCTTCTCATTTCAGTATAAAATAACGAGGTTCAAATGCTTTAATAATCTTCTTGGTTGACTACAGAGTCAGGGCAAAGCTCTTGAAGTTACACAAAAAGGAAATAACAGCTAGCTGAATAAATAAAATGGGAAGACTGTGACAACAACAGTTACAGGTTCTTTGGTTTCTGTGGTGCTACATGACCTCATTACACAGCATGAAGGCAAGAAATCCCACAATCACAAACTGTATGTCTGACTGGTTTTAAGCCCTAAATCATTCTGAACACAAAATGTTACACCTGACAAACAGGAGAAATTAGAAAGGAAGGCCTCTATCTAATATAAAATCGCTTTAGTAACAACTCTAAGAAACTACTGAGGTCAAATTGCAATGTGGGGCTTTCTGCATCACTGCACTTCTTCAGATTTGGTTTGTGGCACGAAAATGTATGACTGAATTACTACCAACAATCCAACTTTGCCAATGTCCAGTCTAGAGTAGCTCTATAGTGTTTGAGAAGAGACATAAGTGAGCTGGTGTGCTTGAGCTGTAGCATGTGGGTGGAGGAAAAGGCAACAATACTAGATCTATGCGTAGTCACAAAGAGTAGAAGGGAGCATTTTCACGGTAAAAAAGTTATCTGTAGTAATTTTGATACACAGACAAACTTTAGAGGTTAAATCAACAACTGGAGGAGGATTTGAAAGCATCTGCTTTGTAGTTACATGTAATAAACATTTATGGCCTCAAATTAGGTCTAATAACATTTTGAGCTTGTTAAGTGATATTCACAGACTCTGCGACAAGAAGGGTTTGGTCATATTTGATGATTCTGACAGAAATAATGGTATTTATTGACACTGACACCTACTGCTGCAGGCAAAAAAACATAAACAGAAAAGATGTCGATTTAGGAAGTATGATGTTAATTTACATTATACGCAGTAGGTTACACCAGAGAAATTCTCCTTTATACTAGACTGACGTATGCAGCATCCCTGACCAGTAATTTTAGAATACTGGGAATGTAACTGCTCGCTGCTGTAACTTCAGTGTCGCACAGAGTGTGAGAGCTTGAGCACTGGATTTTACATGCAGTGTTCTGCTTTGTATCTGTACACAGATGCTCAGAAAGCACTTATTTTCCCACACAAGCATGTTTTTTTTTTTTTTTTTTTTTAAACAAATACAAATCTTTTTAACAGATGCGCAAACTGGAATTGCTCGTGCTGATATATTTTACAGGGTTTCAAAGATTGATTTGGAACCACTTTAAAAGCTCAAAATCCTATTAAGCCTAATTTGAACCCATACATGTGCTAATTAATGGCCATACTACATAGACCTCCATCTGTTATGACTGAATTGATATGAGTTAAGTGAGACCAAGGCGCTCAATTTTGGTATAATAATGATATTGATGTGACATGTTCACCAGATTGATGTCAGATTTCTTATCCATTGTTTTCCATTATGACTATAAGCTGTACATGTGTAGCTAGTGTGAATAATAGTCATCCAGATCACAAGAGTGAGTGTGCTGCAGTTGGCAGCAGGTGTGATCCAGGCTTACCCTCCCACAGCCCAACAGTTTCTGCTGCTTCCTCTGATGCACCAGTTCCTCCAATCCAAGAAGCACCAAATGGCATCTTTCTTTTGTGTTTGTAGTTTGGTGTTGTTACATCCTTTTTGGATAAATCTGTTCTGTGTTGTTTCCTCCAATAGATAAATATCTCGAGCACTGTGGTGCAGCAAAAAGAAATCTACCAGTCGGCCGAGTTTCCAGTTGTGATTTCAATTTCCTTTCTCCTGGAATGGAGAGTCAATTTTATGATAACAGTGCAGCTATTTGTTTAAACAGCTCTCATTTCTAGAACATCTTTATAAACTGCACTCATCTCTGGGGTACAGGCGTAAATAAAGCAAGGTCTGATGCTGAATGAGACTAAATTACTTGTTAGGACAGATATCTGGGCAGTGAATTCTTTTGATTAAAAAAAACATAATTTTGTTTTTGTTTCTGATTCCACCTGCAGCTGATTCATTTCTCTCTTGCAGCTGCTGGAGATGTAGTGATAAAAATTAAGTTTGAAGTCCACTGGAACAGTGCTCTAAATTGATTAAGTGGTGCAGTTGATGAAATATTTTTGAATCAACAAGTGGGGGGTGTTTGTCAGTAAATTAATATTTAGCAGAGTCCCATAAGTGGCACTTTGGAACACTTTTGATGAGTGGATCGCTGTTTTCTTTGCATCTTGTTCTCTGCAAGCTACAGGCGCATATGTACGTGGTGTGATCAAAAGGTTTAGATACTGAACACGGAGCGTATCACTGTGATGCTTTGATACTGAACACGGAGAGTATCATTGTGATGCTGTATTGCTGCACAAGGAGATTAGCTTAAAGGGGATGATCATCAAATTTAAGTCGGGGATGATCATCAAATTTAAGTCGGGGATGATCATCAAATTTAAGTCCGGTATGATGTTCATGCAGGAATTTTTGAGAACTTTTTGATCATACATTGTGTCTCATCTGGCTTTGGATCCCCCAGGAGAAACTGGAAAACATTGCTGGAATGGCCTGCTTAACCTGCTGCCACCGCTACCCAAATCTGGTTTAGTGAAAGAAACTGAATGGATGGATGTTTTTCTGTTGGAGAAATCCTCCCACCACAGTCGCTCATTTTTATTTCTCCAAAGACTTATGCTTTCTTTCTTTATTTTTCCCTACACGTGTCATCTATTTGAGTGATTGTGCAAATGAGGGCTGTTCCTAACCAAACACATACATTTAACATGAATTTGATCAAATTTCACTTTTTTGATAATAAGTGAGTTTTCTTTTTACTGCACAGCTCTGCTGAGAATAATCAGGTAAAAATAGCCTCTCCTTTCATTACAGTGATTCTTTCCCGCGCTTACATGCTGCCATGTAGTTTCCTCACTTCTAAGAAACATCTTCAAGAAGACTGCGTGTAGCCAACTTTTCCAACTCTGTTGCACGTTGTCTGTAGAAGAAACCTTAACAGCTGAAAGGTGTGGCGCTTGATAACATGCTCAGCTCATCAGTCTCCTCAGCTCTTTCAGCTCTCGTCTCTCTGTAGTACTTTTGGCACTTTTAGCAAAGTACTGCCTACAGCTTAGAAAACTTTTTTTTGTTGAAAAATGACAGTTTTCACGGCTTTCAGATGCAGCAGAAGCATATTCTAAGGGATATTTAGATAATCTCAGGGGGGAAGTTTTGAAGTGATCAATCTCAGCGGCACTACCCCATAGATAGTAATTCTTCAGGGGTGAAAAATGTGCTGCTGCTACATCTGCACGCTGCAGAGAGGAGGTGTGTGAAGAAGAAAAGAGTGTTTAATAGCAGTGGGAGGAGGAACACTTTGCTTTTGTTTCCACAGTCCATAATCCTCGCAAAAGAAGAAGTGACTGATAATATAAGCAGAAACTATGTGTGATTGTAATGTTTTTTGACAGCTGTGTTATTTTTCCAGAATATTTCTACCTCAGCCAGAGCCGTCTGCTCGCAGCTCATCTATCTGCGACAAGCTGGATGCTATCCAGTCGGCTCAGTGTGTTTTCCTACAATCCGCAGTCCTCTTTGCACTGCCATCCTTCTGTCTTTTCGCCTCAAAGTTCAGCTCTTCCTCCTACATCACAAACACATTCCAGCATCTGTATCACTGCTCTCTCTTCAGTGATTGCAGCATTTCTTGCCTTCTCCTCTATGTCTGTGTTTTTTTTTCCTCAGGTGCCCCCACACCCCCAATCTTATAACCCCGTTTAAGCTCTTCTCTCTCGCCACTTCTCCTCACCTCTCTGACGCTCCCACAGGGCTCTGCATTCAGAGGAAGCTGCTCGCCTACCCTCTCCAATCCCCGCCCCTCTGCTCTAAGTGATCACACTGTTTATATGGCCTTTTCCTTTTATCCAATTTCACACGTCCCGGCTTGTTTACCAGCAGTGGGGGCCACAGAAAGCCACAATGCCCTTTTCCTTCAGTCTCCAGCTCCCCCTTCTTTCTTTTCCTTCTTCTCTTCTTGCCTCTACCCTGCCAGCAGCTTTGCAGCAGAAATAAAAGCTGAGATTACTTCAATTTCAATGAATGTGATTAGGTTTCTATTTTTATACAGGCTTGACTCACATTCAGCACTGTCATTTATTGAATCTGGACTCTGCAGCTCCATTTGTAACACAATGAAACAAGTATTGCCCAAGGCTACATACTCCTGACAAAAGCTGTAATGAGGGAAGGCAGAGCAAAGAGAGACAGTGATGAATGCTGCATGTAACTACAGTGTAATGTGTCTGAATGACATCTGGATGCATGTTTAACTGAGTTAGCTTGAACTTTGCATTGCAGGACCTTGGGGCAGGCATGATGTCGAGCAAATGTTTACTGGAATGTCCTCCTAATTAGACCTTTTAGCCTTTCTGTTTCCTTTTGGAGCTCAGGATCCGACAGCTTGAAGAATTTCCTTCTGAGCAAATGAAGATTTATCTTGTCTTATTTCTTTGAATGTGACATTAACTGAGTGTTTCAGTACAATGACAAATAGTAGTTACTGGATATAACTTCAGTTCTGTAAGCATGCAGGAAATAGTACAAAGGAGGTTTGTTACATTAGCCAGTATGTTTTTGTATTTACTGTTGTCTGAAGGAGTTTGATGGAGTAGATGTGTTTATCCCCAGAAAACAGTCATGAAAGGTTCTGCAGAGACAGTTCCAGTGGTCAGAACACGGCCAAAGGTTCAGGTCTCACTACCACAGCTCTCAAATTCCAACAGTGAAAAAATGGCGTCTTGACAAGGTGTCAGGGGGTAAAGGCAAGAAGCTTCAGTAGAAACTGAAAAAAATGACATCTCCACACCCTTTTCTTCTTAATCTTAATGTAGATCTTATTTAAATTGTTTAATGTGACCTGTTAAACTATCCTGCCGCCTGTCTTAGCCAGGGTTGATTGATATTCTTAATCTCAAAGAGAACTTTCTCTGCTTAAATAAAAGCATTCTGACAAGTTAGAACTGATTTATAGATATATTTAATTTAATTACAGATATCAGCAAATTTCTTCAAGAATAATAATTACTGATATCTACAACTGAAGGATTTTGACAAATGGAAATGTAATTTTCCATTTCAGACACTTCAGAATAATTGCCTTTTGGATATGTCAGCAAATCATTTCAGATTTGTCACCCTAATTAGCATACACTGAAAAAAAGGTACCATTTCGGCAGCTGGTGAGCCAAGAAAAGACAGTAAACTAACGGAAAATAACCAAGTTATCTTTGTTTTAGTTCTTGTTTTCATTGCTGATTAAATGTCTGGCCATAGGCAGCCTGACACTGGTCGACCCATACAGATAGACCCCTGATGCAGGCTTGACATGCATCACGGTGTTAGTCTGAATGGGCTACACGACACTCTGAGGCCAGAAGTCACATCTTCTATTCTAGACCAAGCCCGCCTCCACAGATCTTCACACATTTAAATGAAGATGCCACAAGGGCAAGCGACTGATCCAAGGAACAAAAGCACTTGAAATTAGAGAGGCAGTCAGAAGATGCTCTGCTTGTGGAAGCAAGATGCCTGTGAGTGACAGCACGGATCACGGCCTCACTGCCTCAGAGATATACCTGCAGATGCATGCGTGACTCGAGGATGTGATTCGGATCACTGCGACGTGCTTGGCATGTGCAGCGCTGCCCGGAGGACTGCTCTTTATTCCACAGACAGAAAACACCGGAGAGGGAAAACAATGCCAGCAAACTCTGCTCTGTTTATTCAGCAATACAAGACCTTTGGAGCAAGTATGGAACTCACACCGCAACTGTACGCACTACAATGTGACCCATAAATGAAGTTTATACACAGTCTTATGAGAACTATTCATCTGACGATTGCAAAAGGCCACAATGTAGACAAAACAGCAACAGATCCACATATTAAAAACCTGCCCACGTCGCCTCAGCCATTCCCCCGTCTTCTGCTGTAGTTTTATGATTTATTAAAGGGCAAGAGGTGTCAAGCACAGCCTTGGTCTCAGTGAACCTTTCTTGATGCTGCACTGCTGCATACAAGGTAACTAACAGCTTAATCTAGTCTAATAGTCAAGTTTGCTTCTGCCTCACGCAGTAGCAGCTCACTGCTGACTGTGTATTCAATAGGGCTGGTAGGGTATATTAAGAATTTATTCCAGGTATTAATTACCTGTTAAAAGATGTAGTCAGTTAACTAATCCAAGATTCATATTATTAAAATAATGTCACTGCCAACCTTCAGCTACCAGAGATTCAGAGAATGTGAAGGGGTTGTGGCTGTGTGGTTTTATAGGATACAGCACTTAGTTAATTCCTAATTGTACTTTAATGTAATAATAATTTGAGTGAGTCAACCATTTAAATATGCACACAGAAGATGTGCTGTGGTACATTTGAGGAGAAATACCTCACCCCCTAATGCAATAATACCCCACATACATTACTGATAATAATCAGGCCAATCTGCTGTCTGTATAGCTGGTATCTTTTTATTAGCGTATTTATTATTTCCTAAATGTCTAACATTCAAGTGATATGGCTATGGTTGCATAAAATATTTGATGATAATATGGTCCCAGGTTATGTATTGCTGAAATGCTTGTAAAAATGCTGGTACCTTCCTTACGTTAAGCGTACTTTTAGTGGCCACATTTTATATAGAAAACAGGCATTTGCACAATAATGTCACAAATATTGTGCTATGAGACTGTGAAATACAAAAATCTCTTGACATGACGGAAAAATATTTTTGAGCTCAGTAAACAGAACAGACTTCTACAGTACAACACAAATATGGAACAGATTACCCTTCTGAAGAGAAGAAAAGCACATAGTGTGACTTCCCATTAAATCCTGATCAATCCTGTCTCTGTGTATTATTGCTGTATTGTATTATAGTCATGATTATTAGTAGTTGACAATGTTTATATTATATTCTTTCTCTTGCTCTTTGATGCCACAGGTTATTAATAAACTCAGAGGAAAGACTTGTACAAACAGCCGGGAGCAACAACTAAACGCCAACTTCAGTCAAAATCCAGATTACATTATCGACTGGTGAGTCTCATTCATCTGACTTCTAGACTTTCTGTCTTCATTGCAGTAAAGTTTTCTCTTCATGTGCATTTGTAATGTGTAAGGATGTGAAATGACAGTGCAAAGTAAATGATGCAAAACTAACAATGAAGGAGTTTTGTGTGAATCTCAAGTAAAGGCAACAAACTGTCATGTGCACTCTGTGTGTTATTTAGCGACCAATGTATCTGTAATCCAAATATGTCTTAATGTCTCGAAGCTTTAAAGGAATACAGCTAACTTTTTTGATTTGAAACTGCCTACTGCTATTCTATATATTCCATATTTCATCCTATTTGAGTGTAAGAAGAGTACATGACATAGAACAACTGGTGCAGAACAGCTGGCCCTCAGGGAATCCATTTGTATGACAACCAGATCCCTGTTCTTCCAAGGTACCATTAACCCATAAGTTATAGCATAAAGGAAATAACAACCTTACCTTCATATCCAGCGTGACAACAATAGTCTGTGGCCTTACTAGAGAAATGAAAAACCGTACGCATTGTTCAAGTTTCACAAACAATAAGTACATTTCCCACACGCTGGATTCATTACAAGGCTACTGAATAATACAACTGTCCTTGTTGCTGCTTCTGCTCCCTGCATCATATCAACAAGTGGGTAGCAGGATTTGCTGTAAAGATGGCCAGGAGCTGCACATATCAGGAAAGATTTTAAAACCCTAAGTAGGTATTTCTGCAAGAGTGAGGGCTCAGTTATCTACAGATTAATGTGATCCTCTCATACTGAACAGAGTTCATTAGATGTACACTCAGAAGCAGGTTAAATGATGAGTTTCATACATTTAGACACATTAGAGTCTATTTGCAGCTTTAAAATGTATCAAAAGTGCTCATGCACATATTCTTATAAATGGATAAAGGTCACTTACAGACTCGTGGTCCGCCAGGTCAGCCAGCACAAAGCAGCGATACTGCTGCTGGCCAGGAAGCGGTTTGTTGTAGTAGCCACTGTATTTCTTTTCATCACCCAGAGTGAAGATCTCAGGCAGAGCATCCAGCTTGGCAGCGATGTATGGCTGCAGAAAGTCCTGGCTCTGTCTCTTCTTCCTCTGGAGACTGCTGTCAGCATCGGCCTCTAGAAGCTGCCAGAGGGACAACAGGACACGACACTTTGGAACAGACTGATACAAGGGAACATAATGACACAACATGATCTACCTAAACTGATCTTTGCAGGAGAGGGTTTTGTTTTCTGTTTCCTCCCTACATGAAAACACTTAACGCTTCGCTTCCTTCATGCCTGATCTTAGAAGTTTTTACTCTGTTGTCTTTATTGCTTTTGCACATATTTGTGTTGGTGCATGACGAATAATATGTACAGCACATTGGTCAACTCTGCCTGTTCTAAATTATGCTATATTAACAAAAATGATTAAATCTTTCTTTTTCTCTTGTCAGTCACATTCTGATCCTGTAGCTGATCCATTTTCAATTCTTCATCCCATGTTGAGAAGATGCATAATTCAAATTAAGTTACAATTATAACTTCATAGCTGAGATCTGGGAGCTCAAAGTCTGAAAACAAGCTGTCAGATGACTACACAAGCTGTGTAAAACAATCCTTTATCCAGATTATTTAAAACCTTTATTTTGAAATCAGACTAAAAAGGTCTGTGCATTACATGTCTTTCATCAGTCGAATTCAAGTGAATTTATGAAAATATATTTGTAATTTTCTACATATATATTGAGGCAATAAACATATGGCATTCTGGCAATATGAATATGCGTTAAGGAGAATTCTGGTTTATTCCAGCTGCTGTATTTCCCGGTTGGTGGTGATTGTGGTTTTAAGTATCATGCTAACTTTGCCCTCTTTGGCTCTGTTGTAGAGATTCAGGTTTGGGAGGAAAATCAGCATGAGTTCCCTGCAGCTTTCCAAAGACAGATGATTTTTACATAAATCATTTTAAATGTTTGTTTTCAGTCTGACTGAAATCAAACAGAAATTAACTGCCTGGAACAGACATTTAGCTAACTGCATTAGGGAACCCCATCTGGAGACGTATGCTGGCTGACCTAATCATCGACATTTTCATCTGCTGGTTTGTTTCCATATGTGAGGTTGACTTTCACTGGGAGGATGGACGGCATTAAGAGCACAGGATGTCCTGAAAGCCAGTGTAACTTTGTAAAAGTATTGGTGTCTTAACTGTTGCCATCAAGAGTGGGGCCTGTTTATGGCAGACTGGGCAAATCACCATGTATCCGTGGATAACTAGTACAACTAATACATCTGCAGCTTTGATAAATTTACTAGAGATAGTGTTTCACTTCCCCAACATCAATTGGAAGAAAAGACCAAGAGCAAACACTGAACTTTCCATAAGGTCAGTAAAAGCTAATAGTTAGCAAAATGTCCATTCTGAGTAGCAAATTTCTGTTTCCTTTCAGTCAGACGGAAAACAAATGTTTAAAATGATGACTGTAAAAATCATGTTACTTTGGAAAGCTGCAGGGCCAATTGCCTCCAACTAAACAAAATTTCTGCAAATCTCTTTAACGGAGTTCATGAGTGCAAAGTTAGAAAGTTACTTAGAGCCACATTAATGGGAAATACATCACTGCTGGGCCTCACTAATGCTTTGCGACTGATGCAACAGCAAAATAGGACTCTCATCAGTTCAAATGCACTCCTCTTCTGAGAATTTTTTTTTACAGTCGTTTCAAGTATATATTGAGTACCTCTGTTTACAATGTATCTTATTTAATAAAACTATACTTTTAAAACACCATCATAGCTCAAGGAAAGGTGATGTTCGAAGATGGCAGACACTTTATGATTAGACAGGATTGGACTTAT
Organism: Amphiprion ocellaris; assembly: GCF_022539595.1. Taxonomy (NCBI): domain Eukaryota; kingdom Metazoa; phylum Chordata; class Actinopteri; family Pomacentridae; genus Amphiprion; species Amphiprion ocellaris. Next base: position 31,668,318 of record NC_072767.1, on the reverse strand, counting down.
AGATTTTGAAGGCCCTCTGTGACATTCAGATGGTGTATAGACCGTCATGGCTTCATTGCAAAAGCTCAGCCCTTTCTATTCTTTTCAAGTGTTTGCGCCCACGTGTGTGAGAGACATCTTTCTCAACCACCCGCTTTCTATCGTCACTTTACATCATCTTTGATTGAGATGTACCTGCAACCCATTTATGTTCAAGGTGATGTTGACATATAGGAAGAATACACATTGGAGAAGCTTCAATCACACATAGAGCACGTTTGCAACCATTTTTCAAACAGTATACACATATATCAAACAGCCATTTTATGAGGACGAGCAACTTCTGTTTCATTTTCATCTATGTCCTTTGGTATATCATATTAAAGACAAAGTGGATAAACTCTGTTTAATTGAAATGTGCTGAAGTTCAATGTTTAAAATACTTACCTTTTTCAACAGTTTTAGTCTGGACTGTATCTTTAGATTGAACTTGCAACCATCAAATGCTTAAGAATACAGCTGAATCAAGATCAGGTACCACAAATGAAAAAGACTGACAGATTCCTCGACTGGAATCACATGTAGTCCTTCCACTGCCACAAATATCCTATTTCTGTTTTTATAGTGGTAACCTTAGGTACAACTACTCACCTAAAGATAGGACATTGGTTGTGGTTACTTCTGCTCTTCGTAATGCATAACAAAGATCCTAACTCCAGTGAGGAGGAATTGTTCCCGAAAAACTGGCACACATTATGTACAAGTTTGAATAATGTTTTAAAATTTTAATATATTGTCCAAAGAACACTTTAAGGATATTTATTATTCCAGTAAAGTTCTGATGTGGTTAAAAATTAACTTAGATGAAAGTTTCCACATTGAGCAGACATTTTTGACGATGCCGTCAGGGCCACTGATTATGTTACCTGATAACAAAGAAAGAACATTCTGAAACAAGAATGTCAGAGAATATTGGACAAAAGCATTATTGAAATTTGCACAACTTTTGGGACTTTACCCCAACATCATTCATCAGACAGCAGCATGCTGTAAACATAATGTATTGTATGCAAGTTAGTTGACTTAAAGTCACCTTTTTTTTTTATATAAAAGATGCTGTGACCTGAATCAGGTGGCAAAATCACACCAGTATACCCTGACATCAGCATCAAACATAAACAGCATTTGGATTTTTAGGAGAATAAACTGGATCCATGCTAGTGGAATGTTTCCCTGTGTTCAATATGACTGTAGTCTTTGACGACATCCATAATAACACCTTTTCAATTTAAACATAAAACCTCTGCTATAATTGCTTGTAGGGTCCACACTCAGCTATTTTGAGACCCCTAAATCAGAGACTTTTGGAAGCTATGACATACTTGTTGTCTCTATGTGTCGCTCCCTGATTGAAAACATTCCTATCACATGACAGTTTTGCGGAAGAAAACAAAGACTTCTTGACTGTCAGTGGCTAATTCAAGATGAATTTAAAATATAGGTGTTGATGACCTTGTTGTTTATGCTAGCAGCAGTTTTGCAATTAAGAAAATGTCTGATCCTACTTGTCATCATTGCTGTAGTATTTTCAACACCTAAGCAACCAACCCCGTGCTTTATGTTTACATCAGCACCTGAATGCCCAGTGTACACAATCACAACGGTTATGTGGTATGCATTTCTGGCATTGTAGTTTGCATTTCTGAAACAATGCTGACATGTAGAAAAGCATTCCACATGTCTGGTTGAACTTATCTCATTCACATCTTTGTATTCATTCATTTATTCAGCAGGCAGCTGAGTCTTTTCCCCTTTTCCTGTCTACCAAATCCCACTTCACAAAATTTCCAAAGACACAATCAGTCAGAAGAGATTTCCGTGTGCTAGAAAACAAAGAAAGATTGAGACTATAAGATAACGACCTTCAAGTCTTTATCCACTTAGTTAAGCCATTATCTACTTTAGTTTCGCTAGTTTTCCACAGATGCATTTATGGGACATTCATTTCCTTGTTATTCCCATAAAGCATCAGGGGAGGAATTAATGACAAACTATGCTCATAAGAGTTAGTGAACAGCACAACCTTATCAGCCTGACTTCAGTACTATCTTCAGGCGCAGTAAAACTCCTAACAGCCGCACTTCCTTTCGAACTCACTCAATAAAGATTGCAGGGAACACAATCCAGTGCAGCAGCTCATTAGAGGATGCTTACGTAAATGACACCCAAAGCGGCCTGTTCACTCGTAGGAGAGGAAACACTTTGAAATTACACACTAAAACTAAGGCTAATGGATTTTTACTGACATTAGGTAATCATATACAATTGCAGGAAAAGTGAAAAAGGCCTGCTTTTAGAGCTGCTGGCAGCCTGAAGTGAAACTTGATGATTTTGGTGACACCCTGCATTTCTTGTTGTTGTTTTGCATATCAGTAACAAGGATGATTCAGCATTTAAAGTCACACCCCTGCAAAACAAGCACAATCCAAAATGATGATTTGTGACTGTTGCACTGCATCCATATCACTTCTGAGTAATTTTCTCAATAAAATCACCAAACCTATTCCCCTCGCTGCCTTTCAGCTCAACACTTACTCTACTTTTTACAAAAGGGGTCAAGCAAAGGAGGGAGCCCACATCACCCACTCTGTCTACTGGGAGATGCAGCACTGCTTATATCAAAGGACAACCCTAAACATTTTATAAAGAAAATTCACATTTTTGGCATCATATCATATATTTGTATCATATTGACCAGTTTGATTGTCATGAAATACATGGTAGATATTGGTGATCCCGTCTGAATACAGCGACCCATGTTCAGCCTTTATTTCTACCATAATCATCCCCACAGCAACATTTGAACTTCCATAAAATTATTACATTTCATGTTTGATGCGCTCCTTGGAGGTTTGCTACCCAAACATTCCTTTGGCACCATCGGAAGACTAAATGAACAACTTCCAGCACACATGAAAAAATGGGCAGACTGCAATAAGTTTTCCTAATCTCAGCTAATGAAGCCCTGTGATTGTGTAATAATTCACTCTACAGGGTTTTTTCTAGCTCAGAATGGTCCTTTGGGAGGTGACTACGCACAGCAGTAAGTATAATCAGTCTATGTACAGTTAAAGCAATGTTTCTCTTTAACCTTATTAGACGTAAATCTATGAATTTTCCTGTTTTTTCAGACCAACTATGAAGAAAAAATGTCTATATGGCAGGGTAAATGAAACCCCAGTTACTGAAACTGGTTAAAGAATATACCTTCAAAATGTTTTTTTCTCATTTCTTGTCATTGTGCCACTGGTTATTTTCCTTTAATAGTGGCACCAAAAATTCTTTAATGCAGGAAAAACCGTGCTCTACCAGTGATGTTTGTGCCCATGAGCAGATTCAATGCTTTCCAGTAGAGGAACCGGCCAACCTTATGTCTCCATGTCCTCCTCTGGTCGTCAGCCTACGATCAAACATTAGTTTCTATAGTGCCTCTAACAGCAAGTCTGTAAAAATAATTCAAACACTGAAATGTTGTTTGTCCCACCAACCTTTTCATATTGTTGTGTGTAATGGAGATTCTGCTCTCAAGGCTCCTAGAGGGGCTTCAGTCTTTTCGTCTTGTTGGTTGTGAAAGTACAGCATGAGGCCAGTTAGTTTAAACAAAGCTAAAGCAGAAAGTGTGGAATAATATCCCGCAGTGCTGTAAACAGCCAAAGAACGCTGCGTTCTTCTGTAATCTACACAAAGAGGAGGCTGAGAGGCTGATTCATAATCACAGCATTTCTGGATCAGACCATGTCAGTGGAGAAAAGGCTGTCAAGGTAACCTTAAATTACAATACTTGACCCTCATTTATACCAGATACTGACCTATTTCAAGTGCAGCCACTGGAAATGAGACTGACACTGAAGATTAAAGGTACACACACATGATTTTGTCACCCAGGAGGACTTTTTGACCTCAAATGGTTCTGTGCAGCATTTTTAACAGAAGACATGTTGACATGTCACAGGAGTAAAAGCACAGGAGCAAATAATATGAATGATGACAGAATCTCATTTAGCTGCTTCACTTCCAGGATCAGTGTCACACAGTCATGGTCTCCTAGGACACTTGAAGATAAGAGAGCCACCATTAAAGAGCCCAAATTTCACACCTTCACAGGTTTGTAATTGCATTTTTTAGAGTGTACTAGAACATGTTTCCAAGCTTTAATGTAAAAAAAAAACACCCACCACCTGAAAAGCCAAGTCTGTTCACATCAGTTAGCGAAAGTGAGGTTATGTTTCTGTTGTTGTAACCTCAGATCTCTAAGCATAGATGGAGAGACATAGCCCTAACAGAGGCAAGTCTACAAAATAGCATTATATGGACTCTTTAATGTTATTTGAAACAACAAAATCAGACTAAAGTACACGTCCTCTCACCTCATGTATGTCCATGTCTTCAGGGTTCTCCCATCTTCTCTGAGAAGCTGTAGTGACCGGGACAACCACTATGTAGTACCACCTGCATCATACACAGAAACAGAACTTTGCTGCAAATCCACAAACCATGTACACAGCAAAAAAAAAACCCAAAACAAAACACTAAATTTTACTATGCATTAGTTGCTGTTTCAATTTTGGATGACACATCATGAAGAACTTTTCTCAATATTTGTTCTAAACTTTCTATTTCAGATGGGACCACTGCAGCTCTGGGCCTGATGAAAAGGTCTTGCCTGGACATTATTTCTTTTTCTCCGTCAGCACCACTCCTCTTAATTACTGCTTACTTGTGGGCAATTTCTTCAGAGAAACAAACACTTGAAACACAATTAATTATTTCTACGTAATTCGCAGTGCCTGTCCTCTTGACCGAGTCGGGTAATAATAAGAAATAAACTTCTGTTGAATTGCAGCATTTGCATTGGGATTGTTGTTGCTGATTAACTCTTAAATAACTCTTACATAAATTGCTTTCTGGTATCAAGAGAGGGCTCAGAGTTGCAGTGGGGTTATTGTTAATATGTCTGTGTAGTCATCAGCTGTAATGCTGCAGGACTGAATGTTCTGTTTGCACTTAAAACTACTCAGTCTGACCTAAAAGACAAGTCCTGCAGCAGATAATTGGCTGGCTATGAAGTGGCTAAAACATGACAAGCAGTAAATAAACCAGGCTTGTAATGGCTGTTGAAGTTGCCCCCTGCAGACAAGCTTGTGTCTGAGTTATTGATTTTTAGAAGAAAAAAAAAACTGTGTGTATCTTTGTACATCTCCTCTTGCCTCAGCCTCAGTGGGCCCCTGAGTGCTGAGGCTTTTTAAGGTCTTTAGACTGCTCATACATTGAAAGTATGCAGAGAATGGCAAAGCACAGAATGTAGCAGCATGCTTCTTTCATTAGTAAAAAGCGTTCTGGTTTGAGGAATTGCTCAGATTCTTGACTTGTAAAGGTGGCAATATAAAAAGCTTCCATTACCTTCAAGTAAAGCCCTCAATATCTGCCTCAGTTAAGAGCACAGAAGTATTAACAAAATATAATTAAAGTATCAAAAGTAAAAACATTAATTACCTAAAATGGATCCTTTCAGAAGGACAAATTCTGAGATGCAATCAAGAAGGAAGAAGGAATCATATCCCATTTAAATTTAGCTGCTATCCTCTTCAAAGTACACTTTTTGTGCAGCAATACACTGTTCCCATTACTTCTGCCACTTCTGAAGATCCTTTTCTTATTTCCAGGTGCATTTGCAGTTTAACCATGGACCTTAAATGTGTTGAGAGAAAAAACATCACTAAACTACGCCAAGCGGTGATAAGAGGTGGGTCTATGGCTAACATCCAGAGAACAAACAGCGGTGTTCAGTGGAAGGTCAGCGGTGCACAAGTATGCTTGTTGTTTTCTTGACATTCACATGGTTGTGCACGGTAAATCCTTCTGCTGGGGTCGGACTGTCATGGCAGAGTTTTCTTCTAATGTTCTAAAGTATCTGAGGGAGAGCGTTTTGCACAAACAACCTGAACGGTGGCACAATGGCATGCAGGTGCTCCATCCTGAAAACGCATATGTTTTTGGTTGTATTAACACAATCATTGATCTCCACCCACCAAACTCTGCCAGATTTGGCTTCCTGTGACTTCTACTTCTTCCCTAAAATGAAATCCAAGTTTAACGGTCATCTTTGACACAGTGGAGGACATCCAGGGCCCATGACGGACACATTTAAAGAACTGCAGTTCCAGGGTGCTTTGAGCGATATCAGTGCACTGGATTTGAATAAGGTATTTATTTTTTGCCAGTTGTTTAGATAATGCTATATAGTTAGACGTTCTAAAAAATTTTACTATTTTTATTTACAGTTGGGTGGTTTAACTCAATAACAATTTAGCACATCTCCATTATACTTGTTTGACCACTATACAGGTGTTACTGAATAGCATTACTTTTACATTTGCATCATCAATTAAAAATTATCAGCAGCTCATCAAATACGATGCATTTAAAGACATTCTGCATTCAACAATTTGAACTAGCTTCATCTATGCCAACAAAATTTATAGATGGAATGCATCTGTAAAGCCATATGAGAAAATACAACAACAACAACAAAAAAACAAACGATATTTTTTATAGTTTCTGAGAAGGTATGAAATCCTGTATTTTTTTACAAACAGACAACACAAACCTGACAGAGGCTCCAGCAGAGACCTTGGGCAGGCTGATAGTCACTTTCCCACCTTCCTCCACTTCGTCTTGGTATCGAGCCGGTTTCATTGTCAGCAGGTCTGGAGCTGTTCGGATGGAGACCTGCTGCTGAAGGCCGCCAGCGCTGTTCCCTCGACTCATCAGCACGAAGGAATAATCAGTGTCTGGCTGCAGCTGTGTGATCAGCTTCCTCTTCAGGTTGCCTTGAACCTCCACGCTCTGCTGGTTGTACAGAATCTGAAACCAGGATAAAGTTTCTAATGAACTCTAATGCAGTATGATTAATTACAGTTACATTACATACACACATTAATGCCTTTGAAACATGCATATAAAAGCAGTTTATCTAGCCGGCAGTATTTCCCATTAATGTAAATATGGTGTCTCTATGGGTCACGCTAACTCCGAACTCTCCACCTCTGTTGTAAAGACTCAGGGAAATGAGGTGTCGCACAAAACAGCTTGTGAATGGCATTTACAGTTACAGTTATCATGGGCTCCCTGCAATTTTCCCAAAAAAGAAACTTCACCATTAAAATAATTTTAAACATACATTTTTTGTCTGACTGAAAGGAAACTTAGAAATTTGGCGCCTGGAAAGGACAATTTGCTAACGGCATTCGGGATCATTAGCGGATACTTGCTGGCTGACCAAATCACTGACATATCTATTTGCACATGCTGGTTTGTTGCCATTTGTGAGTCACTGTGGGGATGGAGGCAGGGTGCAAAGTTAGCACGACACTTCGAGTCACATTAGCCATATAAATGGGAAACACAGAAGGCTGAAATATATTAGAATTCTCCTCTGAACCCCAGAACCTCCCGGTGAATTTGAAAGGCATGTTTTCTTTAAAAAATTGCCTAAATTCCAACGATGATCAGGACCAGAAACTGTAAAAATGAAAGAATCACTGGATTTTGATCTTTCCAACAGTTCCTGCACATGTGTGATGTGTCAAAATGTGACGGGAGCCAAAAATGTCCAGAAATTGCTTGGAATTTAGAGGGTTAATGATCCTTCCTCTCATCTTGGCACTATAGTTGATTCCCTTTGCTGTATTTCATCCTGCTCTTATAGGAATAATTGTAGGAACAGCACTTGTTTCAGTTCTTATTAATATATGAGAAGTTTGACACCACTATATCTGTATACTAAATTTGAAACTTCTAGTCAGCAGCAGATCAGCAGGTGGAGACAGCTAGCCTTTCATAATGTTAGTTTAACCAATTGCAAAGAGAAACTACAAGCTGTGTTTTTAAATGCATGAACTAAACTATCTGCTGCATCCATCCACTTCCATCTTTGGCTAAAACACACATTGCAAGAACACATTTTGCTTTGGTCTCTGTCGAGGCACAAACTTGAGGAAGCTGCTCCAAGTCAGCTCTTTTAAATGTTGTTTGCCATGATGATTGTTTTGTTTCTGTTTTCTCAGGCTTTTGTTCTTATTTTGCAGCTTCAATTCACTTAGCTGAAACAAAGTTTGTCTGCTTTATATTTTGTGAGGCACTTATCATATCACTCACAGTTTATGCATTAGCTACAGCCATAAACTTTAGTTTTTTCACTGTAGTTTATCATCAGAGCCAACGGCTGAGTGACAGCACAGACAAACCCCTTAACAAATAGACAGTCATTAAATGCAGGTGCAGTTTAATAGGGTGCGCATTGATCCTCATACTGACTTGTGGAGCAGCTGCTCTGATAAAAAGGCCAAAAGAGCAAAAAGTTTCACAAAGTAGGTATTTTTATTCTAATATTAGTCCAACTTCAGGTGCTCTTCTATTTTTTGACAAGTCCCTGTGGTTATCATTCTGTCTACATCAATAATACTGTCTGGGAAGTTTCACCTCCTCTGGCTGGCCCTTTATTGGTCCCAAATATTCACAACTTGTATGAGAGCATTGCTAAAACCTCTTTTAGTTGTTAAATTCAAAGCCCATAATGTCTGTTTTAGCTGTTGTATGGATGGAAGACTGTGTAGCTGATCTTACCTTGAGAGGAACTTGAGATTTGTAGGTTTCTGGCACTTCCCAGGTCAGCAGGACTGATGTTTTCATCACAGCCTTCACACCAAAGTTCTTGGTGAACACTGAGGGAAGATCTGGATGATTATTAGGTGGTTAATTTGAATGTGGATATGACTGAGATGATTTATAGATGATGAGTAGGTGTAATAAAGCATGAAATGAGGCTATGCAGTCAAATGTATGTATAAGTCAACTCATTCAAAGGTTTTCTTAATACTTGAAAATGTAGAACAAAACTGAAGACAGCACAACTACGACATAGCACTTATGGAATTACTTAGTGATCAATAAAGCGTAAAGAGACAAAAATCTGTTTTTATTGTAGATTCTTTAGCTCTTACTTTCAGTTTGATAACCAGCCCCGTTGAGGCTAAAATGGTCTCTTTCTTTCTTCTTAATAAGATAATCAGTTGAATTGTCTTTTAAAAGCAACAAACAGTCCTATCAAACTACTGCAGCAATCCATATTCTGGCAAAAAGGGCTCAGCTAAGTAAAGAGAAACAACAGTCCATTATTAATTTACATGTTCTCTGGGTAACATTCAGAGAAATCTTGTTAATAATGATACCAATGGTGCCATTAACTTCATTCAGCTTTATGTTGCTTGCACTCAAAGGGCAGGTACAAGTGAGCATACTGGTCATCAGTTAAAACATTGATGTACCATACACAAGACTGAACATAACTGACTTAAATAACTTAAGATCTACTGTGATTAAACTTTGCTTCCAAACTACAATTGGGACTATAAATTAGGTCTCTAGTGTTACTCAGACAAAATGTGGAGCTAGATCTGGCTACGTGAGGCCTTGCTTTGATGAATGTTATGTTTTGTCCCTTCATGAATTGAACATCCTGTAAATGTTGACTATAGTTTTGCCTCAGTGTCAGTCACATCCCCGTTACACAGCTGTCACTATTTTTCATGCTTACTTGGAGTTTCTGTAGGAGTCTGTGTTGGCCTGGGAGCCTGTCTTTTGTTGACGATAGGAAATGCTAAGCTAACAGTAGCAAATGTCCATGCTGTTGGTGCTGTAGGAGAGTAGAAGAGTGATGGCTTTCCACTGCAGGAACTGAGGGGCCGGTGCAAGTTGGTGTGAATGTTTACATGAACTGCACCATAAACTTCCCTTTCAGTCTCTCTGTTTTCATTGTGGCACTGGATCGGATATCTTCAGCTGTTACATTAATTCCGACTGCACCAAAACAATGTCAAATAGTGGTAACTGGACGTAACTTCAGTTCTATGAGCACGTAAGAAAAAGAAGAATGGAGTTTTATTATGATCATCTATATAGTGAATGTTATATTTTTGGTGACCATGATAGAGAAGACTTCTACATGATGAGATCATCGAGAGGCAGAAAAAATTGGTGTTTATTCTATGGGTTTAACCAGTCACAGTCACAAGACCCACACAACATTTTTTTTCAGAGTCGCTAAGAAGTAGCTACCTTGAATTCTCCTCTGAAAACGGCCCTTAAAGAGGTTCTAAATGGGAGGCTCTTGTGGTCAGAACACGCTTAAAGGTTCAAGCCACCCTAAAACTTCCTGCAGTAGATAAAAGCCTATAAAGGCGAGGCGAGTATAACCGTCACATCTTTAGGCTTTTCCACTTCATCTCAAGTCCTTTACACAGAAATCAGTCCACAGCCTGTTATAGTCAGCCACGACAGTGAGGGAGGTTTCATTTTTTAAGTTTCATTATAATCCATTCTTGCATTGGCAATAAAAAAGGACAAATACATGTAAATTGCTTGACATCGTTACTTATAGAACCTTTCAGACATTAATATCACTCAGACCAGAAAATGTCAAGTTACTTTGAATGCTTTGTTTCTCACTACATATATCCATATTTGCTATTTATGGTGTCTTCAGTTTTGTTCTTCACTATAGAAAACCAAAATAACTTTTAAGGAAAAACCCTGGAATACATGTTCAAACCTTTGACTTTTACAATATGTGTACAATTCTGTATTTATAACTTTGAATTCAACTTTAGAAAGGATGTTTCTCCAAGGACAGTGATTACATATCGCTGTGAATTCAGTAATGAACTGAGTTATTTAAGCAGAATGCTCTCAAACCTGTACTACTTCATGTTTGATGTGGCAGCCTCTTTAAACACAAGCCTTATGTTGCAAATCCAGTTGTAAAAATACCAAATAAGGTGGATCTTAATTTATCTTTCTGAACAAGATTTTGACTGGGAGAGCCTGACAATTTTACCTACTACGGTCTGAGGGCATTTCTGCAATTTTTGCAAATCTTGCTAATTGGTATGTACAACCCTGCGAGAGAAGAACTCTGAAGTGGCTGTAGCTCAGGTGGTAGTGCGGGTTATCCACTAACCGCAAGGTTAGCGATTGGATCCCCTGCTGAAGTTTCCTTGGGCAAGATACTGAACCCAAATGTTGCTCCCAATGGCAGATGATCACCTGGAATGGCTTCTTTGTTGCCAGGTGTGTTAGTGTGTGTGTGAATGGGTGAATGAGAAACATTGTAAAGTGCTTTGAGTGCTCCCAAGGTGCAAAAGTGCTGTTTAAGTACAGACCAATTACAATTTAGACGTGTACGATGGCCATTTTAGTGTGGATTCAGTCTTCTAAGACTGACTTTATATGTCAGCATTTCTTTAAAGTCCTGAAAAACTCCTGAGCTGAGATACCTGTTGTGTTACTATGACAACTGGCAACAAGCATCTCATCCTTAGCTGCACCAAAAGTTCTTTTTATTTCAGTGCAGTGAATTATATATTGCAGGTGATGATTACTTGAAAATGTGACATACAGTAACTGTTTTTACATCTTGTTTTACAAAATTCTTAACACCACCACACAGGAATCAGGAAACAGCCACAGAGTTGGACACTGTGACCACGTCAAAAGTAGGGAGACGCAAATGCTTTATTGTGTCTTGTCTCTGTTTAAAATGTGAATCTGAATGAAATAGATTTTGGTGTTCATTTTTACATAAAATGAGCTGTAAGATTGACTTGTAAAGAAAAATATTTTTAGCAGGTCCATGTTTATGAAGTTTAAACATTTGTACCGATTCACTATAGAAAACTATTTTAAATTAGTTTTGAACTGAGAGCAGGCAACACATTGGATGCAAGGGGTAAAGATGTAAAAAATGTAGAGGAGGAAAGGAACTAAAACTATCTGAGTTTATGTTTGTGTCAGTTGTGTCAGTATGGGAAAACAAAGCCCTAAATGTCCAAATCATGGAGCATTGTGCAGAATGTTCATGCAGCAGTGATGAACCGCCTGTGGATCTCACCTGGCATTGAGGTGGACATGGTCCTGCTCTGGATGCTGGGGCTGATAGGGCCTCCACCCTTGCTGGTGAAAGCCTGGACTCTGATGTCGTAGGTCGTGTCAGGCTGCAAACCCTGGACAGTCATCTGTGTTTCTGTGGTGATGTTGGTGTTGTTGTGATGGCTGTTGATATCTCGGTACACCACCACGTACTTGACAATCTTGCCATTTCTCTCGGCCAGAGGAGGGGGGTCCCAGGCCAGCTTAGTGGAGGTTGCAGTCAGGCCGACCACGCTGAGATTCTGTGGGTAGCTGCTGGGGATGTCTTCAGGGGTGCTGATCTCCTTCACGTATTCCTCCCCGTTGCCTGCTCTGTTTTTGGCGCAAAGTTTAAAGATGTAGGTGGCTCCCTTGTGGAGGCCGGTGACGGTGAAATGATCGTCTGTCTTTCTGAAGTCTTTGACAGTAAAAGCCTCCTCCTCTGCTCTCTTGTACTGCAGCTGGTATCCCACGTGCTCCCCCACCATCTCTTTAGGGGGCTGCCACTGGATCAGGGCAGTGTTCCCTATGGTGGTGCTGATCATCATCGTGGGTTTTCCAGGCACTGCAACACACGAAACATTTGCCAACCTGTCTTTATTACTTTAGACTCCTACAAATTCATGAAACATCTACACTCAGAACACATGGCATCCCGTTTTAGTTGCTAAGCAGCTACTGTTTCCTGACCTACTTTGTTTGCACGACTTTCATAGAGAGAAATGGAACTGTTTTTGAAAGGTCTCATGATTACAAGATTCTAAGATTGGCCACCCTACTTTTTTACCATTAGACTAACTGCTGAGATCTTGGTATCTAAATATGAACTGTAAACTTTGACAGATTAGCACCACTTGGATCAAAAACCAAAAATGTCATAAACAATCCATCATTGCACAGGAAAACTGTTTCACTATTATTACCTTTACAAATTAAGTCTAACATTTTAGCATTTCTAGTGATGTTGTAGTGTCCCAACATCTCACAATAGTATATAGACATGAATAATATAATAGTAAATAAAACCTATACAGTTTTATATACAATGACAGCAGATACATCCGAGGGCTCATCATAAGATTAATGCTAAAGAAAAGAAGAAAAAATAAAGTTCTGATCCTCAAACCTGTTTTCAGTTTTTGGACCCTAATTTTTGTTTTATGTAGGATTCTGGATCATTGGAACATTTATTGAAAATAAACCATGTAAGAAGTTTAGAAGGAAAAATAACTTGATGAAGCTGTAATGACTCAGACATTTGAAATGTACACCAGATATCACATGCTGTAAGAAGCCAAAAAAGTTGGAAACCACTGGTTTAATTCAGAACTATGTGATGTATTTTAAAGCTTGTTATATTATCCATTGTGTAAAAGATGCATCTTAAAGGTAACTAAAATTGATAAATGTTACACAATATTTTTGCTCTGAAATGTGGAGGAGTGTCAATATAAACTTGGATAATATGGAAATACTCAAATAAAGTACCATATAATTACACTACAGTACAATATTTGAATAAACGTACTAATAGCAGCTACTTTCCACTACTTGCTACTATTAGACATAAATCAGGTCAGTCCAAAACAAGAAAGATTGCAGCAGCAAAACCTTGTGGGTATCAAACTGAGAGATTTTAGATTACATGAAACGATGAAAAACATTAATTTTAAAACGTGCAGTAGCAGATAAAAGCACTTCACACACCTGCTCCTGTGGTGGTGACCACCTTGGATTTGCTGCGAGCTCCATCACCCTTGGTGGTATATGCAGCCACAGTCACTGAATAGGTAGTTTCTGGGATCAGACCTGTTATAATGGCCTCCTGCACAGACGATGAAAGAGAAGTGGAGGGAAAAGAGGTAGAGACACAGAGAAAATAGAGACAGAGGGGAAGGAAGAATGGAAAAAAAAACAGAGAGGAAAGGGCAACAACATTCAGGGTGAGACAACAACCTCAGCTCAATTGACATCCTGTCAGGTAGTTTATTGTACCAGGCACTCAGGTACATTAGACAAGTCAAGAACACAAAACATGCATCAGCTTCACATTTCCAACACTCCCCAGGCATTTCAACTGCTCTTCTGAGGAAAAAGTCAAGAGATGGCCATGAATGTATAACCTGAAGAGCATTTCTAAATCCTCCATTAACTCCTTGATGCTTGACTGTACAGGTAGATGGTGTGTAGCCTCACACAGGCACATGGCCATTTGACTACCAACAGTTAAAGAGCATATAGCATTAGTTACCTAACAGCTCATGGAAATGATCCCAGTCCATTATTGGCTAAAAAGAGATAGTGTTCAATAAAAAAAAATGTGATCTCAACAGGGCTCCAGAGTAACGTTTTACTTTAGTTGCCATGGTATACCTTGTTTTTTCATTCAAGTCCATCCAAACTTTTTCACAATGCCTTTTGGCTCTGAATAATATATTTTAACCATAGCTTTTGGTATTAGTTCACATACACATTGGTAATGTCTTCATACATTATGTAAATGATGAGAACAGAAATAAATGTGCAAGTGCACGTTCTGTAGTGTTTAATAAGGATGATGTGAGACTTAGTCAGGGGTAGTTCTTCTTTAGCTATATTATAAGCAATTTTAACCTCTATCATTTATGACTCTTCCCTGCTTCAGTTAGCTGCTGCCTGACCCTAAGATGCTGTGGACCTGCTCTGCTGGCTACATTATGCTTTTGTAACTTTTCAGTTCAAAACACTGATGCTCTGACAGCAAAAGTTCTATTTGCAGCCACTCTCTGGCTGCAATCTCTGCAATATATGCAATACATAATGGCTGTTTAACAGATGCATGTCTGTGCACAGAGAAGTCTCTAGTCTCCTCTCAGTTATGTGGTACGTCAGCTCAGACAAATGCGTGACCAGAAATTCACCCCAAAAGAGTAAAATAAGGCATGATGGTGTATTGTCAGATTCAGCCAAGTTGAAACCGAGGCAAGCTGCTCACTTTAAACTCCAGCCGTCGCAGGCAACAGTTTGGCTGAGCTTTAAAGCAGGTGCAGTGATGACAGGCACATTTACAGGAGCTTGCACATACTAAATTACACACAGGATTCAACTGCCTGAGCTATGTTATTACCAAAAGTAGTGATAGACTAACTGTGAAAGTAACACCCAAATATCTTCTTCAACAATACTGAACAGGTGCACAGTATTGAGTAAACTGCTACAATTATGCCAAAGATTTTAAATTTGGTGTGACCTAAAAGAGTTCTAATATTGTGTGTGGTGCACGTGCACAGAGAGCATCACAGTTGTTATTGTGTACCATGTGCAAGGAGTTCCTGTTACAAGGCAGGAAACTTCCTTCTCTCCCCCAAAGTTAAATTTAAGCTTAAAGATTGCAATTTTTACACAGTTTAGGAGATCCAGCGCAAAAAGTGACTGGCAATTAAAAGCGTTGCAGGAGCGCTGGAAGTAGCATATTGCTGCACAAGAAGACCACTTTGAAGGGAATGGTGGCCTCGTTTAAATTAGGTACAGTAATGGATTTGTATCGGCGTAGTATTGGAACTTTTGATGCATCTCATACTGATGGCTTGAAGAAGGCAGTGAGAACAACAGCTCCACTGACCTGAACTACGTTCCAGGCTTAAGACCCAAGTTATAATCTGCAGTATTCTATTAGAAAAGATTGTCCAAGTGTACAAAATTTATGTGAATGATACGTTTCGGCTAATTAAAGTTTTTGAAAGTACACAAAGCTGATTTCATATGTCCTCGCAGGAAACTGTCAGACACACACATAACGGATTACATGCTCCTCCACCCTACAACCTCAGGTACAGTGTGTGAGCTGCTGGAAGTCCATTAAAAGGCAGAGAAAAGGCCCACTCTTCTCAGATAGCAGAGGATTCCTTTCTAGTGGTACTCCTGAGTGATGAGTGGAGAGGACCTGCAGAGATGAAGCAGCTTGTGATGAGAGAAAAATGGCAGCAGGATGGTGGTGGAGCTGTGAGTGTGTGTGGGGGGGTGATAGTTCCAGCAGCTCGGTGGCTTCTATTTTCCCCATCAGAGCTAAGCCTCCGCCTACAGCCCAGGGGTTACAGTGCCACGGAGATGACAGTGCAAAATAGCAAAGCCCTGCCAAAGCAGATTCCAGAAAGAACCAGCGTTCTAATTATTTCTTTATGACTGGCAATTTAATATCTATCACAGGATGTTAAAAAGATCCTTCTTCTGCTAATTTGAGGGCAGATTTGTACAAAGCAGAATTCAGCTGGGGCCTAAAGAGTTAACATATCTCCCTTCTTCCTTTGTTCTCTGCAGGGTAAAGAAGCCGAAAGATAAGAGAGAGATGGGACTCGTGAAGTCCTCTAAAAGCCTCATTATTTTAATCTGCTGGTTTTCCTTTTCACTTTTGTGGTCAGAGATTGTCTTGATTTAGAAAAGAGAAGAAAAATATCAAATTGGTCTTTCATGTGTCTTTCAAATGCAGAGTGAGCAGGAGTGTGTGGGGATGAATTCTGAAAGTCTGATGCACTTTACATTGAGACAGCAGACGTTTCTCATGTGAAGGGAAAGTCTGCTTCAACAGGAGACGATCAATCAACAGTGACTTCCTGTGTGTCATAATTCATGCGCCGCTGTGCGCCACCTCCATCCCTGTTCAACCTTCATCGCCAGTGGGGAGACCACTAATGCTAGAAACAACTCCACTATGAAAGCTCATTAGCAGTTACCACACTGTGCTGATTCATCCCCACAGAGACCAGCACTCAGGGAGGGACACTTCTGACTGATATTTCAATAAATGTTAGAGACCTTTCATCTACACCCACAGTCCGCATGTTAAATCTGAGAATTTGTTAAATTTGACATTTTCAATGGCAGCCAGGGAAGCTGGGCTAACATTCTGCACAGCTAGACTTTTGTTTCAGGCCTTAAAGTCTGGTCTGTTGCTTTATCTAATATAAAGATTTTTTTTTTCTCATAGCCCTTCACTGTTATGTAAATAGCAGTGGATTTATTACCCCAGGTTTTCATATTCAGTCATCCATTATCACCATCCACTTTTCCTGTGCTGGGTCGAAGTAAGGTGGTGGTGGCTGGTCGTGGCAGAGGGAAGTTGAGCACTGCTGGCACCCATTAGTATACACAGTAGAATATTGATATTACTGGGCTGCAGACACAGCAGGAACAACTCATTGCTTGAAAGCACCTTTGGTTGTTTATGTTAGGGATTACACAGTAATGTCTGATTTTACAGAACAAACCAAAAAGCACCTTTCAGACCCACTCTCCCCCTTGTCAATCTGATGGCATCTAAATGCATTGGATTCATATCTTAATAAGCATATAATAGCCGACTCATTTTTCAGACCTGGTAACACTTCCATATCCTTTTCAACAAGTCTAAACTCCTATAGACAATTAACAGACAGGCAGACAAAATACATTTTAGCACCAATATCGGTCCAAAAATATCCCGCAGCATGAGAGGTATAGTTTGTGGCCTGAACTGCCAATAAAAATATAACTTTCCTGCAACAAAAATAGAGTCAGCAACTCTGATTACGTTGACTCATCAATAATGAATGTAATCTTGATTTTGATCAAACCTTAACAGGGACCACAGTCAATTTTTTGCTTCTAGCTGTTTGTAGGAGTATCTCCTCTGAGTTAATTAAATAGCTGCAGCATCAGAGAGCAGCACCTCTAAAGAGAGAGGGCTGTGGGCAGTAAATGTAACTTTATTTCTTACTTTTAATTCTAAATGATCCCCGGCATGGAGATAGAATTGATCTGGATGTAACGGCAAGTCACATGGGGTAGTTTTCGTCACATCAGACAGGCGATCTGTCATGCACCGGGATACAAGCTGCAGTTAAATAAACTGCTACATAGCACATTGGATTTAGTCTTTTGTTTATTAAAGTAATAACATGCATTGTGTCATTTAATATACTGTCCAATCTCATGTATGTAAAATATCATACTGTGGCTTTCTTCATCACTGTTGTAGGTATGTAAGCTGTGAAGAACATTAATGTAAAAGTGACCTATGTCTGAATGTCACGTCATTTTACCACAATCATGTATCAGCAATGTTGTCTATCCCATGTCCTAACAGTACTAAGCGCAGACAAAAGCTCTGCAAGGCAATTGTGCAGCGTTTATAAGGAAATGTTCCTTGAAATAACTGGTCCATTAAAATAATACTCATAGAAAACATAGAAAATATGAAGCTATAGCTCACTGAATAAATATAATCTAAATGGACAATATAATTACAATATATACAGACTTTGTTTCACCACAGTAACTATAA
This sequence comes from Amphiprion ocellaris, assembly GCF_022539595.1. NCBI lineage: Eukaryota > Metazoa > Chordata > Actinopteri > Pomacentridae > Amphiprion > Amphiprion ocellaris. The sequence goes on along the minus strand of NC_072767.1, from coordinate 31,650,017 downwards.
AAATCCTGGTGACAGGAGGAACTGTCTCACCACTGTGCGAAAACACACAACAGAACTGACTGGAGCATTACTTTTAGTGCTCACATCATTAAGAAACACCATTTAAAGCTGCAACAGTGATATCTCTCTGCAGAAAGATGAAGATTGCTCTGTCTCAGCCATTCACACACACTGCAAATCCATTCTATTAGTGTCGTTGAGAGATCATTGGATATTTTATCCCACAATGCATATTCATCTAGCCCCCCCCCCCACACACACACAAACACACACACAACAAACGACTGTAACAAATAAAATAAGATAAAGATGAAATAATAAAAAAGAAGTAATAATAATAATTAAATTGAATAAAATACAAATAGGATTAAAAAGTCACAAATAAATTCAATAAAACAACAATAATACATAAATCTGTCCTCTTTCAAAAACATAAATCATTTTGTATAACACATAAGAATAGAACATAACACATACATAACAATAATATACAGTTCAATACGCACTCACACTGTGTGCAAAAATATAGAAAAATCTGAGCAAGATAAGCCTTGTCATATTTTCTTGACTGTTTTTTTTTTTTTTTTTTTGGAGGTTAAACTGTTTGTCTCCGGCTCTATTTTCCTTCTCAATCTGGTCAAATATTTCTCCATTCTCTGCAACTACTGACGGCTAATCACCATTGGGGACGGTTACCGTGACAGCACAGTTTGTGTATTGTTGTGCGTCGTGAAAAACGGGCCGACGGTAAAACAATAGTTCAGCTAATTAGTTCTGTGTAGACGGACCTTTTCTTTCCAGTTGCACACACTTTGAGAAACACTGATCTAGGATAAACAAATACATAGTAAGACACACACAGTATGAGTGTGTATTGAACTGAAAAAGTTTGAGAACTGCTGAGATGAAGATGCTTTGTAGGAGAAAATATGCAATGATTTCTCAATGACACTAATGGAATGGATTTGCAGTATATGTGAATGGACAAGACAGATTAATCTTCATCTTTCTGCAGAAAGATATCACTGTTGCAGTTTTAAATGGTGTTTCTTAATGATTTGAGCACCAAAAAAAATAAAATAAAATAAAATAAAAACAACCTCTATAACTTGGCTAGTTTGTAGATGAATGGTTTAAAATCTGCAGGATAAATAAATAATGAATAAAATGACTATTACAGGTGGAATCTGAAATAATCTTCTGGGCCTGTGGGGTGGCAATAATTTTGATACAGTCATTTTTGGACATGTTCGGACAACCAAACATTTGATCCTCTTCATAACAGCGCCTAGAGATTAAGTTAGATCAGTGATAATATACTTTAGCAAAACCACTGAAAAAAACATCTTCATTTATTCATCCACCAAAATATCAATAGATGTAATAATCTTGAGTGGAAAAAGTAAGTAGTCTCAGAAGCATATGTCCCTTCCTTTAGCAGACGTAACGGCTTGTAGATGTGTGTCCTAATTGTCCACCAGTCTCTGACACCAGCTTGCCGATTTTTCTTTTTAAACATTTACTGGTCATTTCAAATCCCCTGACAGCACATCAGTGATGAGGCCATCCAACAACCCTCCATGTCTTCTTTGACAGCATGGATTGGTGGATTTGTTTGTTCATTTATGATCATTCACTGCCAGTTCAACTTCAACTTTTGGACAGGTGGCCTCATATTATTTTCAAAGCACTCTTTGATATGATGCACATTTCATAGTAAAACCAATCACTACAAGCTGCTCAGTCCCTGAGGCAATGAAGCAACCCAAAACACAACATTTCCAGAACCATGCTTCACAGCTAAGATGAGCTTTTTTGTTCTGGCATGGAACTGGGTTGGAGTCATTGTTCTCCTGTGGACATGGTTTATTAGAAACAAGTGCACCTTCTGTTATGTTTGCACTGAAAAGGAGAAGCTCTGCAATCTCGTACACTGTATAATGACAATAAAGTACATTCTATTCTATTCTATTCTATTCTATTTTATGACTGCCTCTTTCCAATGCATAGAACCTTGGATTTATTGAAGGGCTTCTCTATGTGGCCACTGCTAGCTGCCTCCTCTTATTGCTATTTTCCAGACATGCACCTGTTGTTTGGCCTTCATCGCCTCGGTCTAAAGTAGTTGCTCACCTTCAAAGTTGCATAGGGACATGAACACTGTGTAGGAGAGTGCCTGGGTTCTACTCAATCAAGCAGGTAACACTATACAACCAATGAAACATCTGCATCACATCAGTCTTAAAATACAAGCCATTAATGAATCTTTTGGTGGTTTAAGGAAAGAAATACAAGTATAAAAACAAACCATATGAAAAAACAACAAAGTCACAAGCAAACACAAGTACAGCGCATCTGTGTTGTCGCGGAACAGCACCGCCAATTGTTGTTATTAATAACAATTATTAAGAGAACCATTCCTTAAACAAAGAGTAATGTCTGAGAAAACTGTTAATGATGTGTGCTTTGGAATACCCAAACAAACAGGATGCTCTTTCTGGAAAGATATCACGCTGCAAAACTGCTTATATTATATTTTACCATACACCTCCACTGTATTAGTCAATCATCTGGTTTTGTGGTTTGTCATATTCACCATCTTTGTTTGGGTAGGAAGATAATAACAGCCGTTCAAAGCTTCTCAGTTCGGTCCAAAAACAGAATCTAGAAATGCCTCAGTAATGTGATAAAAGAAAGTTTTCTGCTTCTGAAGAATTTCACTGTTTATTTCCCATTAATTTGACTTCTTTAGCAACTTGCTAGAAAGTTGTTAGCTCATCAACATGATGAAACATTATGAAAGGCCATTTCAAAGCTGTGAAAAATAAGTGATGCGATTGTTGAAAACTTCCAAGAGAGCAGTGCATCGATGCAATTAGTCTGACTCTGCCTACAGTCATTTACAGTGAGTCATCAAAAGAGCTGCAAACTACAATGCAATGCAGAAACACACATTGTTGTCTGTGGACTGTCCAGAATAAGCAGGGATTATTTCTGAAGAGGTGTTAGGCTTTGATTGTCACTTTTCAATGCTGTGAGGCCGAATCTAGAGTAAACCTGGGCAAATCAACCCAAAACTATCTGCATAATGATTATGACTATTTTCACAGTTTAATTATCTGGCCATTATTTTCTCAGTTTATTGATTTGTTGTTTGGTCTGTAAAATACCAGAAAACTATCAAAAATGTCAATTACAGTTTCTTAAAGGTGAACAGATTCCCTGCGTCATGAACAGGTTGTCCACTAATCCCAAGGTTGGTGCTAAATCCCTGTCTCCTCCATGTGCCAAAGTGTCCTTAGGCAAGACACTGAACTGCAAGTTGTTTCTAATGGCAGGCTTGCTGTGGTTTGTGTGTATATATGTGAATAGGTTACTGACAAACACATTGTAAATCCCTTTGTAGAACCTAGTTGTGCAAGTAACATCAGTTATCAAGTTTAAAAAGGGTCTATGTACGTGTCAACCACTTAATCTGAAAGGAAGCAACTTTTCCATTTCTATTAAAGCCTTTTTTCTCCCTGTCAGGGACTTTTAGACAAGTTAATTTTCTCTGATAAACAACAAAGCCAGACTGGCCTTTCCTATAGTGATGTCATATTGAGAAACTGCCTTCCATTGCAAATCAAGTCTTTTATGTGCCAGGTCAAGGCTTATCTACAGCTAAATGCCACTGATGATGATCTGCTGGAGTCATCAACTAGAATGAGGTTTTCAATCATGAATATACAGTGAACTGCACATACAGATGAGCCAAAACATTATGTCCCTGCCTAATGTGCTATTGATCTTTCACAAGCCTCCAAAACGGCAGCGACCTGCTGAGTCACAGACTCGTCAAGACCTCAAAGGCTACAGCCACATTAACAGCGTTTGTTTAAAAACTGCTTTTTAAATCAAAAACAATCACTCTGAAAACAATCCTTTTAGCACCATCTCAGAACTAGTCTCTGTACATACTAACACACCTAAAAGCAGATATCTCATGACCACTGATGTACACTGGGCATGCAGGTGCTGGCATTAACATAAAGCAAGGAGTTGGCTATTTACCTGTAGAAAATACTACAGAGGGAGAAGGCAAGGCAAGGCAAGGCAAGGCACGGCAAGGCAAGGCAAGGCACGGCAAGGCAAGGCAAGGCACGGCACGGCACGGCACGGCAAGGCAAGGCAAGGCAACTTTATTTGTATAACACATTTCATACACGAGGCTAACTCATTGTGCTTTACATTAAAACATTAAAAGCATTCAGACAAGTATAAAAGAGCAAAATTAAAATGACAAATGTAACAAAACATAGAAAATAACAGGAAAATTAGAAATATCAAAAATAAAACTACAGTTTGCATTTAAAACAAGTCAAAATGAGCTATAGTAGAAAAGCAGTGGAAAACAAAAAAGTCTTGAGCTTTAATTTACAAGAAGTGAGAGTTGGAGCAGACATACAGCTTTCAGGGAGTTTGTTCCTGATATGTGGAGCATAATGAGTAAACACTGCTTCACCATGTTTAGTTCTAACTCTAGGGACAGAAATTAGACCAGTATCTGATGACCTCAGAGGTCGAGATGGTTGATAAAGTGACAGCAGATCAGCTATGTATTTTGGGCCTAAACCATTCAGTGCTTTATAAACCATCAGCAGGATTTAAAATCTATTCTGTGGCAGACAGGAAGCCAGTGTAGAGATCTAAGAACTGGAGTGATGTGATCTACTTTTTTGGTCTTTGTTAGGACGCGAGCAGCAGCATTCTGTATGAATTGCAGTCGTCTGATGGACTTTTTAGGGAGTCCTATAAAGACACCATTACAGTAGTCTAGATTGCTAAAGATAAATGCATGGAGCAGTTTTTCTAAATCCTGCTGAGACATTAGTCCTTTAATCTTTGATATATTCTTAAAATGATAGTAGGCCAATTTTGTGATTGTCTTAATGTGGTTGCTGAAATTGAGGTCTGAGTCGATGACTATACCAAGGTTTCTGGTTTGGTTTCTACATTTCATTGTAAGGGATTGAAGCTGAGCAGTAGAATCACAATAGTGAAAAGTAAGATCAAAAATTTCTTTAACTGCAAAGTAGCTACAAGCGGAAACAGCAAGGTCAACGATGCCTGCAACTCTTTATCCAAGTTGAATAAGCCTGGGAGTCCTGGCTGATGTCTTGCACAAAACAAATCAAAACAATCAACACATAGTTGACCAAAATTGCCAGAAACCACAGGTCCTCAAATGACCACTCGAGGGTGCCTCCAACAGCTAGTCAGTCCCCATAGACATCCATGTTAAAATGCCCACTTTTACAGCAGAAATAAACATGTTTACAGGCTGTAACTAAAATCAAGTTCGTTCTTTATAACTAATTCTCCAGTTCTTGGCAACTGTATGCGGGTGAAATTTTTTTATCTAACTAATCAGTTTAAACAGTATCAGGGCTTCAAGGTATGTATAATTGAGAGAATAGACATTCTGAGTGCCAGGTGGATGTCGTGACACCACACTGCCAAGATCATGACGGCACTATTATGAGTTTCCAGACTGCTCTGCAGAAGACATGTGGGTGATGTCACGAAGGGCTTGACCATATTTATATACAAGCAGTGTTTACACTCAGTCAGAAAGTGAACATGGGTGTCTGTGTCGTTTTCAAGATTTCCGTTTTATGGCCATGTATGCCTCCTGACACAAGTGGTGTGAATGCTTGCCATAGACATAGCAGAAGTTACGTATTAAAAAACAAAAAAAAAAAAGACTTTATGTGGATATAGCCTGAAGGGTCCCTTCTAGTACCGAGGTGTTATCAGCAGAACAGTTCCGTATTTTACAATTTGGACCCACTGTGGACAAAACTGGTTCCAGCACATCTTCCACTACCCAGTTACTGGTTCACGGTTTGTCCCTCCCTGGACCACCTTGGTAGATAGGTAAAACTCCAAAAGTTACGGAGCTGCTCTGGCCCAGTTGTCTCAGCTCTTTCTACCTGCAGAATTATTCTGCACTTCACACATCAGCTAGGAGAGCCGACTGTTCACTTACTAGTATATTCCAACAAAAAATATGACCCAACAAATATCAATAACCCCTGTACTTTTCACCATCTGTAAGAGAAAACCTCTGGTGAACTCTTGAACTGTGTTAGATTGACATGGCGTATGGAGTTACAACACTGTTACCATCAGCACTGCAGAGCAGGAATGAGGCAGAGGGCTGGGATGAAAATACTGTACTTTCCATGCTCGGCACAGCAGACAGAAGCTCGCAAACAAAAGCTGTATGCACTGAAGTCTCTGTGGATTTGTACTGCAGAATAAACCAACACGAGCTGGATTCAAGTAGAATCAATAAGCAGTCTGGGTCTTTATTGGATGGAAGGTACGAGAAAACAGACCTCGCATTTAATAAAATAACAATGTGATTGCAGGGATTCAAGCAAAGTGAGAGAGGAAGGAGCAAGAGACGCTGTACTGGAGGCGCAACGCTAGTTTTGACAATTACTGCTGCAGAGTCTGGGACATTCTCTCTCTCTATCTCTGTGTTAGTGTGTGTGTGTGTGCGTGCACGTGTGTGTATGTAACAACGTGGCCAATATACAGATATTCCTTCCCTGGGCTCTAACAAATACACAGTAAAACCACAACCTGAACTTTACTTCCAGAATAAAATCAAGCTGTCACACGCACGCACGCACGCACGCACGCACGCACACACACACACACAGTAATGAGTTGTCGCAGTTGTCATCCTGGCTGTCTGCAGCAAATATTGGGGCATGAATTCTCAATTCTTGTGTCAATGCCTGTGTTCATATCAAAGCTCGATGCACGACACTGTGACACCCCTACCCGCCCCAACATACATTAGAATGAATACACTAAACACACACACACACACACACACACACACACACACACACACACACACACACACACACACACACACACACACACACACACACACACACACACACACACACACACACACACACACACACATACACACACACAGAAAAGTCAAGAAACAAGTCTGGCACACAGAGAGAGGAGTTTAAAACAGAAAGTTGGAGTTTCAAGGGGACGTTTCCTTGTTTGCTGAGGACCTGCCAGCTCCCTCTCAACAGTTACTTTGGTTTGGATTTTCTGGTTTGAGAGACTGGACTGACATGACAGAATCCTGCATGTTCAGAAAATGGAAATGGCCTCAAGGATTTAAGACTGAGGAATAAAAGTGGGGAAAACCAACTACACAACAAATTACTTCTTTAGAAGTGCAAAACCAGAATTACTAGATGGTAATTTTATTCTTTGACTGTAAGTTTGCTTCTTTTCGCAGAAGTAAATTTCAGAGAGGATACAAGGGAACACATGGCTTTGTCCCTCCCATTACCTGAGGGTTCTGTGCTGTGTTTTAGCTGTTCCTAGGACTACACTATTCTGGACAGAGATCTCAGATATTATACCTGGAACCTGCTGGAGCTACTCTCCCAGTTCTGGGAATACAACCCGTAATGCTCCTGTTACCACTGAGACCATCTTGACCTTCCCCTTCCACATCTGTTTCAGTTGTTCTTTGAGCCCCAACAGGATCTTCGCACAGTTTTTCTCAGCTATTTTTGGTGGTGAGTCCCATTAGGACTTGGAGACTAACACAAGTTAAGGTTAGGCAACTCAAGACGTTTGGTTAAGTTAGTGAGAGACTGTGGTTACTGTGGTTAATTAAAAGTCAAACAACTTGTAATGTCAACTCTTTTCAACTGCATAATCAGACATGCAATAAGCCAATCCTGTGCTCTGACGCTCTTGCTTTTTTATTTACATTTATCTCAATCAGTGTTATAATTGGATGTATCCATGTGAAGTACAGAATCCCGCAATGCAGGAATTACTAGGAATACTGGATTGAAGCAAAGTCTGCCTAGTTAACAAGGCCTCCAAGTGTAGCCTACATGCCTTCAGCTGCTGCATCTGTCAAGTTAACCTCACCTAAGCAATCCTTGAAGATGAGCATGGCCTCCCTTGACATATGAAACATGAGTAGAATCAAGAAAATTACCTCCTTGCATTTTACCTAGTAAAAATGCAAAGACCTCATAATCAGATGCCATTATTCATATAAAGTGTAGAGACAGAGAATACATGCTTATTCCAGGTGGAAATGGTGCAATGCTGAGCATCTTTCCCTTTAAATGAGGCTTGCTCAGAAAACTGCTGCACACTCTGTCAAGTTTCTCATTTCAGTGTGATGACAGGAGAGGAAAAATAATTGTGTTAGTACCCACACAGAGATTGGAGGATGTTATGACAGAAAACACACTCCCCATAACCTCCAGTCCACCCAACACACCCTGTGGCTACTCACATAGTCCGCTGAGTCCTCATGAGTCCACTGGTGAAAAGGACAGATGGGAGAGAGGAGTCAGAAAACAGGGTGAACCTTTTCTCTCTTTTGATCAGAATTCTGGATGACTACAGTGATTAGTGACTGATGGAGACACAGATCAGCCGTGACAGGGGTCATTATAAATTACACAAGGAAATTGAGGTAATGTGCGAATGCGCGATGAAGCTCTTCTCCACGGGTTCACTGGCTGGGGTAAGTCTCAAAGCTAGTGTGCCACCCAGAGTGTCTCGAGCCAAGATTGTAGACTAACCTGCAACAAGAACCCAGTTTCCTCACCCTGAGAACATCCACCACACACTAAAACACACTCTTACGTCAGTCAGAGTGACTGATTGTAATTCACTGTTGACCAAATTAAAATTTGTGCTGCTTAGCTGACTGAAAACTTTCCTCAGTGTTATTTTTCTGGCTAGTTTCCCCTCCAGCTCCATCCAGTGCAATTATTTTGTGAAATGGGTTGGAAAAAATGTGATGTTTCATTTATTTCCTCGACTAAAATGTCTAATTTCACCTGAATTAATGCCATGTTTCAGATATTTACTCAACTAAAAATGTCTAATTTCCCCTGACTAGAATATGACCAAAATAATTTCCATAATATTTGAGACAGTCCATAATAGCATCCAAGTAGGAAGACCATGGATGTAGGTTTTATTCATCCTTCCCCTTAAAATTTTCAATTTCTGACACATGGATCTAATTACGTCTTAACAATGGATTTGGTGGATGCATTAGCTCATAATTCATATTTTGAAAGCTAAATAAATAAATGAAGAGCCAGAACTGAAGAAACAGATCCTCCCACCCCTTCCTGTGGCATTATTACATCTATTAGTCACATTATGGTGGTTTTAAAAATATCTAAGTCTGATTCATGTTTTTGTTGAGAGGGATACTGCACATTTTCTAAATATTGAGCAGAATGTATCCCCTGAATCCTCTCTTCATCTGGTTCCATGTGTAAAACTATGCGATGGACAGGACTGTTTTGCACGTATCATTTTTTTTCAAGTTACTTCAACCAAATAATTGTTCAGAGAGCTACTGTAGCTTTTTTAAATAATGTATGCAATGGGAGGCAAATGTCATAGAAAGTTTGAGAATTTAGAAACATTTACAAACACCAGAAGTCCTGACGTTTAAAACTGAAGATTAAATATTTCAGGTTCTTCTCTATTCTTTCAGTCAAATTTATCATATTAGTGACACTGATCATGTCAACTCTGTTTTCCAAACTGCATTCAGGTGACACTGGATTTGATCAACTCATCCAAGGCTTGTTCAACTAAATCAACCTGCAGCCAGCGTTCACCTGTTACAAATATGACTGGACCTCAACTGTCCTGCAGAACATTGTTCACTAAGTAGCACTGTGATAGTGGCAGACATGGTAAGTGAAAGTGTCAGAAGTCTGATTGCTATTCTGAGCAAAGCGGGGCTTTCTTAGTGTTAAATCAAGGCTTTACTAAAGGTTTCTAAGGAGGCAGCGCACGGGGCTCTAAAACACTTTGACACTGTGGAAACTGGATCAGGTGTATCTAAAGCACAAAGGGAGCACACCATCAGCAGATCAATAGATTGAGCTTTGTTCACTGGGAGACAGAAAAGGAGCTTCATCACAGATACAGATTCTTTTAAATAAAGAACACAAGACTACAATCAACAAAAGGTCAACGAAAGTCCTGTCCTGTCAGGCTTTCTGGGTGGGGTCTAGAAGGACGAGGAACATCTCTACACCACTTCTCAAGAGGGGAAACAAGGACAAAAGCTTAAGGTGGGCTAAGACAGAGCAGTGTTTCACTTTAGATGATGGAATAAAGTTCTTTTAACTGGTGAATCCCAGTTAGAAAATAGTGGCAGAAACAGAACGATGTTTGAGACCAACAGGAGAGAGAACCATACAGCAGTGGATCAAACCCGCAGTGAAACATGCTGCTGGGAATATTCAAGGCCGGAGGGTTTGGTTTGGACACCCGCAGCTAATCGACTCCACTCTGACCAAGGAGACGCAGTGCTCCATTCTTTGGAGACATGCTGGTTTGCATATTTGTAGAGAAGGATTCATAGTGGAGCATGATAATGAGCATGTGCACTTGAGACATTATAGCATTTCCTGTAGGTTGTGCTCAGAGCAGAGAGACAGACAGAAACAAACGCAGGAAGGTAGAGAGAGGGATGCAGAAAAGAAAGTCTGCTCAAAGTTTGCACTACTTAAAAGTTAGAATACCTTTCACCTTCTGGTTCTGGAGCCTCTCCGCTTCTCTAAGACTGATTTTGTGATTATAGTTCTTCAGTTGTCTGAGGTTACCACTGTTTTTCCTCTTCATTAATCATTACCAAAAAGCAAACAGATAATGTCACTGCCACACTCTGAGCTGGCCCAGAAACAGAGGAACTTGCAGAGTTGTGCGGCTTTAACAGAAAACACGGCTAATCAGGATTAAAAGTAGCACAATAGTGCTGATTTCAGAAAGTCTGAACTTTCAACAAACCTTTAAGCACAAGAAACTTTTGTCTAGTGATAGACCTTAAGTGCTATTTTGATATGATCAGCATTGGCTGAATGCAAGCTCACAAAGCCTGTAAACAAAACTGTCTGCAGACCTGAAATAGCACATTAAATATATGCTAATCTAAAATTACCAGGGAACTTTGCAAAACAGGCACTCGAGTAGAGCAACTGTATACCACAATTCAAGAATTGCCACTGTACAGAGGTGTTTAGATGAGCTGAAATATATGAGCTATGATAACTCCTGACCAACTGATCGAAATATTATTGGATTTGCAATATCCAGACCAGAGAAGCTGCAATTTTTTGCTAAAGGTAATTGGGTCACAACATACCTGTGCATACTGGTGCTATAGAGCTGTACTGGCATATAAATCCTATTTCCCAGATGTAAGGGAACATGCTTGTTTGGTACAGTCTGCAGCAAAAATCCCTTCCTGTTATGGCCCAGAGCTGTTGCTCGCCTTTCATCTTTTTGTGTGATTAATCTGGTCCTGGTTCAGCATGTTAATTAGCAGGTGCAAGCCTCTGTCCAGGACTGTTGGCTGTACTTGTACCCTGCTCTGCCTGCCGCTCTGATGGCTCCTCTTTGTCCTGCCTTGACTTATTGGACCGAAGCTCCAGCGCCCAGTTATCCTGTTGTGCCCATTATTATGGCATTTGTTTCAAGCCTTGTTAAAACTGTCACTTTGGATGGCTGTTAGCAGCTCGCTTCTGTGTCTCTTCATTTTCCTTCGTGTTCACGTTGCATGAAACTATTTGTGTTTGTGTTCTGTTCTGTAGCATGTCTCCAGACGCCAAGCCAATGTTACTGTCAGTACCTTTTTTGCTTGGTTAGTAATTGAAGCTAAGGCAGTGAAAGATTTAACTTTGGATTGCTTTTATTGTTAAAGTAGTTTAGGTTAATATAGTCCTCCTTTTATTTAGACTCATTTCTTATATTTGAGTAGCATCCACTGGCACCATTCCTCTGTTTGTGTCCTGTGCTGATTTATTTTGTTAGACTAAAAACCAACAACTCATCAAAATAATATCGAACTTTGGAACAACCTTGACCATCTGGTTCTTTATTTGGTACTTCCCTTTTCCCCGATAGAGCTGGGTCACAACACATCATCATTTTTTTCCATTCTAAATAATCGTAATGTGATTTTTTTTTCCCTAGTTATGATAATTGACGAACAGCATCACAGCGCCGTGCATTGGCAACAGGAAGTCACGTTACGCATACTGCAACGTCAGCTGTCAAAATGTTAACCCGACTAGTAGAAGGAGATGCTGCCAGTAAATGTCCATGTCTATACAGTATTTTGCTTAATTTTTACCAGATACAAAACACTGACAAAAATCCCCTACAACAGTGAAAAGCCCACATCGGTCGGCCACTAGTTTTGTCCTTCAGTTTTCATGTCCTTCACTTACAGACTTCAGGCACAGTCACTAAAAAGCTCAGCTCCAATACCACATAATATCATCTTCTCTGGCCGCACACAAATACTACTTACAATTCAGGAGGTTTCTGTCACTTTTTTGTTGAGATGTAAACTCCACAGTAATTCAGACAAGAATCAAAGTCAAAGATGCCACACATTTAGACCAAAAGTGTACAACAGCATCAGTTGTCTGCCTACACACTCTCAGTTGGTGCTAACTGTAGTGAGCTAAGAACTCAGGTTGAAAAACTGTTAAAACAAAAATGAATAGACTCAGAACTGTTTTCTTTTTATTCTATCTTGCAACTGTGGCTATTGTGAAAACAGGTTTTAAAGAAAATACCTATTCTGAAATCCCAGAGTACCAAATTAGGAATTACTACACTTCACAGGCTGGAATCTAAATCAGCTAACAGCAGAATACTGTAAAAAATGTTCAAAATAACCCATCATTCCTGGACACAACAGACATCTGGTTAGTAGACTTACAAAGTCTGTGTAGGACAGTTTTAGTGTGAAGCAATAGAGAGCTGAGCTGAAATGGTTGTTTATAAAAGGTTTACTGGATGTTTGACCACACAAAGGTTTGTTACAGCACCATAAAGGGTAATGACTACTTTTAAGGAACCCTTAATGAAAGGGACATTAATAATGCTGTTTAACTCCCAACCAATGAGCGACTGCTTCCACAGCAGTGATTCAGAGACCCAGGGTATTTTGTATTACGCTGCACAACCTTGCTGACTAACCGCAAATAAAAGACAAAGGACTTCGCTTCCTCAGCTTCTTGGAAGAAATAAATAAGAGCCGTTATCATAAACAACGTAAGCCGCTAACGGTGAGGTGGAAATCAGGTCCATTCCCTGGCCAAAGTGCAGCTCGAGCTCTAAATCAAAGAGAGATCCATTAAATAAAGCAGCGGGGAGACTAAAAGTGGTCTCAGTGTTGGGTAACCATCATTCTTTCATGCAGTAACTGATGTATCGCTGTACTCTACGCCTTGATGTATCGCTGGCTCTGTCAGTGAACTTATGACGATGGATTCCTCTGAACTCATGATGACTGGCCTCACTGCTGTACTGTACATCAAAGTAACCTGACGGTCTGGTGGGAGACTCTGCTTCAGACAAAGGACAAGGTCAAAAACATTCTCGAACGCATAAACAAAGTATGCACAGTACACGTTTCTTCTCCTACACACAGGATCACATTTAAAGGGCCACTATCTTGTCTCCAACTTGTTCAAATTCCTGCAGCAAGGCTTCTTCCTTGTTTTAGCAGATGACATCACATCACATTATTCCTGGCTTCACTCCATTGGGTGTCTGTTTTCGAATTTTAAAATACTGCTGATTACTTTTAAAGCACCTCCAAGTCTTGCTCATAGACTGTTAATAAATAAGGATGAATTCTTCATGGCTTCACCCATGGGTTTTCTAAATAGTGATTTTAAATCTCAGCATGGTTGGCTCCATGTGTCACCATCTTGGCAGTGCCCGACTCCTCCTAACTCCCAGCTAATCCCTGTGTGTGTCCCTGGGAATGATCAGTTTCATCTTTACAGGTTACCTCATTCCTCTGCCAACAAAACAGTCGTATCAAATGATGCTACTGGGTGCAGTATTTAGGCACGAAGCATGGGTTGCCATTTATGCTCCCAAGTCATTCAGTTTGCATGCAGCAGCCTGATGGCAGGCAGTAAAGTATTCTGAGGCTGCAGAGTGAGTTGAGTCATTGTCATAATAAGTGTCATCCTGTCTGGTGTTTTTTTTTCGCTCTATTGTAGTCAATGCTTCTTCGAACAATTTTGTCATCATCACCAAAACTACATCAAAGGGGCATTAAAACAGCACATTACAGAGCTGCTTGTTAAGCTATCTATGATAATCAAGACCTCTGATGAAGGGGTATTCAATAAAACACGTGAAGCAGCAAAAGAGATCAAATTAGACAGTATCCCTCTTCATCATGGAGCATTTGTTCTTTTCTATAAGAACAAGTTACATTACCCAGGACAGACCTAAAAGGACCAGCTGTGCAGTGTGGACTTCAACATTTCTATCTTTGACATGTGTCACTTGTAGCGCAAATAGTTCCAACAGCAGGCCTCAAACGAACCTTCTAAGTGGACAGAGGCAAGTGGAAGGATCAAAAAGTCATCCAAGATCAATAAAAGGCTGTTTTCTTGGGCAGCTGCGTGTTTCATTTCATCTTGTCAAATGGAAAAAAAACATTTTTTTTTTTTTTTGCCATCATGTGCCATCGTTAGCTATAGCCACCAGGTCACTGCTTCAAACCTGAAAAGCTGTCCAGCAGCAAGAATGTATGGAAACGTCCTCCAGTGGATCCCTGTCAGCCTGGAGACAAACCGCAATGCAGAGAGATGGTAGCTCCTTTCTGTCATTGTTTTCCTTTGTTTACATCAACTGTTTGCTTTAGTTTCTATCGTTTTGACTTAGTTTAAGTTTGCTCCCTGTCATTTTTTGTTTACTTTTGTGTGCTATTGTTTTCACTTGCTGTTTACTTCTCTGTTGTTTAACCTTTTCTGTGCTGTTCACCTGTCGATTATTTTTGCTTTCTGTCATTTTCACTCACTGTTGCCTTTTTTTCTAATTTTTTTTGTCATTTTCAATCACAGTTTGCTTTGGTGTTTTGCGATTTTTAGTCACCGTTTGTTTTTTTGACCTGTCTTTTAAAGTCATCGTTTACTGTTGCTCTCTGTAATTTTTAATTTTTTTTGCTTTCACTTGCTGTTTGCTTTTGTTTTCTGACACTGTTCTGTCATTTTAAGGAACTCTGCTTTCTTTCAAGCTACAAAACTACTATGTTAACTTTAGGCACAGAAAACACTTTTTTTTCGATTCAGGAAGAGATCACAGTTGGAGTTTAAATACACTTTACCCTGCAATTGCTTAACACAGACGTGTTTTCTACATCGCTAGGGTAGGTCCTACCTGAATAAATATTCAAATTAACGAAATAATGGAATCTTCTGTATGAAATCAATTTCTGTGTATTTATGTGAGACTTTATTACAATAGGTAACAATCGCTTGTCTTGTTACTCTTCGCATCTGTCTCAATGCTTTTTATTCTGCAGTGTTGTTTTCAACATGTGGATATGATGAGTCAAAGAAAATGTTGCAGTGTTCTTTTTAATATAATGAGCAAAGTTTTTGGTCTGTGTCACAGCACTACAAATGGAAGAGAGTCTGCAAGGTTTCAACTGTCATATATGCAAAGGCTGTCGCTGACATCATATCGCTGACTAATCATCAGTATAACAATACCTTCAGTAAAATTTGGGTGGTGCTACTGTCTGACTGGATAAATGAAGCAACCATTAAGTTGTTGAATGGTGGCTTGAGGAGGAGAGCTGTTCACAGCAGGGCACAATGACCCCAAACTGCTGAAAATCCAAAAATGCAGCCTGTTAAAGGTACAATAATTAGTTATATTCTATTTGCCAATTTCCCAAGGGGGGCTTTAAAATTTAATCTCATCTCGTATTATTACCTATCTGTCCTCTCGCCTTTCCCTACCTCTTCGTCTGATTTGCACTGATGGCAACCAACAGACCGACAAAGAGACCAGATAGGGACGAAAAGAGAACTGATGATTGATAAGAACTCTGAAAACAACTTGTTCCACATCGGACACCTCTGCAAAACATTCCACCTGGCAATGTACTCGTCATATCAGCTGCATCTTACTTTGTTTTTTTTTGAAGACAAAGTAGATATATTAAGGCTGCTTGCTGCTCTAGTTAGCATTTACAACTTCCCAGTATGCTTTGTGTTATGCTACTCAGAAGATCTGGTTTTAAAACCTACATATATTACTGTGAGCAAATATTGTCCCCACTGTGTGATGCTGAAAATAATTTGCATACAAAGAGGATCTTCATTTTACCTTGGTTTCCTGCAGCAGCAGCAGGCAGCTGTTTTTAGGACTTTTCCGTGAACCCACTGTACACCTCTCAGCACCAAACAATGAGCAGAGTCTGGATACATCCTGCAGAATATGGTCAACATCAAATGTTTCCTCCCACTATGCCACTATGTGCAACTATTAAATTTGGGTAGATTTAAATGCTGATTGTGTTTAGATGCTCAGTGTCAGTGCAATGAGTAAGCTTTACCAAAGCATAAAAACTAAAAGTATTCATTCTGCAGGACAACATTCACTGTCGGTATTTGACTATTATATATGCTGTTTTTAATATTACTGCAGCATTGACATGTTGCCATCTACTGTTGTAGCTGTTTAATGTTGAGTCATTTTGAACTACTTTATACAGTGTAGTGTTCAGTGCTAGTTTAGCATTCATATGCTTCTGGAATCACTGTCCTGTGAGAACCATGTCCATCTTAGATGCCAACTTTTCGTAAGCTCATAAAAACAGCTCTGTTTTCTGCTTTGTGAGGATGCATTTTAAAGCTAATCCAAGAGGTTTATTAAATAGTAGAAGAAAGTAGGTGAATTTCTTCAACCAATAAAGGAACACTTAATCCTCATGTTCAACACAAACAATAAAACATTTGAGATACATTGTTTTCATTGGACAACGAGGGTATATATCTGTATAACTCTAGCTGATAGATAAATGCAAGGGAGTTTAAAAGTACAAAATTTGCCTCTCAATGTAGTGGAGTACAAGTATAAAGCTGTAAAGTACATTAAAGTACAAATACATCATATTTGTACTTTAGAACAGCACTCAAAATGTACTTTAATAACATTCCATCGCTGTTTATAGTCTTGAAATAACATCTACGTTGAGGCCACACTTCCCTTTGGATGGAAACAAAGTGTGAAAACGATTGGAACTTGATGGAAGCCACGTAGTGACACTGTTAGTTAACACATATGAGTAGGTCGTTTTCATGTTATGAACGTCTGTTGTTTGACCCTGCTGAAATCAACATCCAAACCCATGATATCAGTGTTTAACCCTGCCCAAAACTGACATTTAAACCAATCAATTGTGCTAATTCTGCAGTCTAGCATCCCTACAAACAGCTGATGGCTACTGGCAATCTGGTCTTATCTATTGATTACATACTCATCATTATTTCTTTACAAACTCATTATGACAGGTGCCTTAAAGTCCTGTATGACTTGCATGACTTGCTATTGTTCGGAATTTGATTTTGCCACCTTGGACTTTTCCTTCGTTCCAGCCCACATGAACACAACCAGACCGATAATTTTTGTAAAAACAAAGATTTCACTATGACATATATGTGATGGTGCAGTGATATTTGCTGGTATCTTTGTTTTGTAGTCTCCTGGTTGAACTCATAACATGAATTTCTTTTTCTGATTCATTGGACAATTTGTTCTCTTCTTGCTGACTGGGCTTTGCCTGTGCTGTGGTGGAGGTCCTGCTCTAAAACGTGTTGATTACTAAAATGCCCATATTCACATCTACATCTTGATGGGCTCATGTGGAACACACCAGTGCTTCCACAGACAATGAAGACACTGTCCTCGGTATGGGGCCGGGTTTGTTTTTCTGGGCTCCAACAGACAGACATGAGAGGTTGCCATGTCTGATCAAATCAGGAGACGCTCACGCTTCATAGCCGTCAGCACTGTGAGGGATTAGAGGCCCCTCCAACCATTCTTCAGCCATCCAAAAATACGCTTCACTAAAATCTTAAAATCTGCGGGTCTGCCAGTAGAACAGCAACAGAGATGGAGGGACTCAAGTCTAAAACAAACAGCAGAGGACAAGAAATGAGCAGCCAATTAAAGCTTTGGTCCCTGCTTCTGAGCTCCCATAACTTGGCATGACAGAACTTTTTTTGTCATCAAGGTCTCTTTTTTTTGTGACAAAACAGTGATGTGAACTGACTGCTGGCGAGCCAAGCCTCAGTGCAACTACTGAGGGATTTTCAGGCAGCTTCAGTGGAGACAACATGCAGCTCGGTGCTCACAGTTCGGCTCAGTGACTTTCACAAACACTGCTGTGTGGTTTGTGCTTTAGTGAAGACATTATAACCTCATCAGCAGCACTGGAGGCTGGTGTCCACTGGTTTGACGAGGACAATTGAAGCTGCTGTGGTGCAACTGGCTCTGCTGGCACAGATTTCTTCTCAAGTAGCTCATCGGCACACTGCAGTCAAAATCCACAAATAACAGAGAATGTGTCGTGTCAAAACAATGAGCAGGTAGCACAGTCAAACCCAGAAACTGTGTGCTGCGTCTCTATACCAGTAAGGGACCAGTTCACTCCATCAGAATTTTATGTTGGATGGAAAGTCACCGTTAGTGTTAACTACCAAGTACAACACAATGAATGTCACCCAGCTTTCAGTTTTTCACCAGTGTGTCTGTCATATTTGGCTGTAGGTTTGTCATCTTTCCAAATACCAAAGTATTTATATTCTGCAACTTTCTCTATATTGGGTCCTTATACAAACTCAATATGAAGGTTATTGCTGTCACCACCTCTAGCTCTAAGCAACAAGATAAACTTAGTATTATGATGATCCTAGGGCTGAAATCTCCAGGTCGACCGGTTGGTTGATATGCTCTCATCCGAATAAATTCTCAGTGGTCACACAATCACTGATGATACTTCCACCAAAGCTAGAAAAAAGAGCTACATCAACAGCTTACCAGGATTAATCCACCTGTAAACACATCTGTGTTTTCACAGCTTTGAACTGTGAACCTGACGGAGATTGCAACACCTAACTTATTTAGCATTTGCTGAACGTTTACTCAGAGTTGCCTCCAATCTAATTGACATCATGTCAAAGGTGTGATCAGTGCGGCTGCATCTAAAAACAGCAGCCTGTGTTTTATTTCTCATACATTTCTGCAAGGATCATCATTTGATTAGGATCTGTTATCAAAAATCCAGCATGCTGTTCTTTTCTGTGTCTGCTGTTGTCATTTCACCAAAAAATAATTGGGTTAAAATAATAAATATGCTGCAAATATTAGCTTTTTATGTGGATTTATATTTCATTCAGGCTAATAAAGCCAGTAGGTAGAGTGCACTCAGCACACAAACAGACGACAGCGTTAACAAATAGTTTGAAAATTCCCTGACTCATGCTATATTTATTTTTATGTTAACCCTTAAAATATTCAGGTACTAAGAACATCTAAATGAAAAGGGAACACTATGGACCTCATCAACACAACCTGAACACATTTTTTTTGTTCTAATGCAAAACAAACCGAGTTAACAGAAAGTGAAAGACAGAGAAATAAAAGAAAGTAGACATCTAGTGAGATGTGTGGATGGGTCATAGTGAATTAAGCTCCTAAGTGCAAGATGTGTGTGTGTATAGTGAGTGTTTAGTGTGTCTAATGTGTGTGTGTTTTGCAGAGGGTCACTCCACAGACCACGTTGATTCTCATCACCATCACTGATGCCAGAGGGAGAGACTAAACTTATCACAGATGAGGCTTGAAGACAGTTCCTTCAAGAAAAGTCCCCTCAGCTGGTGTGTGTTTGTGTGAAGTGTGTGTGTGTTAGGAGAGAGGTTGAAGATGGGTTGTGAGATGCGGGCCCTTTATCAGGCCTCCTGCCTTGCACAGATAAGACAGGAATGCTGCTTACAAAGGAAATCAGGTGAGACGCTGCTTCTGGAGAACAAAACAAGCTGAGAGGGAAGAAGCTGAGCTCCACCTCACCAAGGGCTTTTAAACATCCACCCTCTGACTTCTGCTCCAGCGGGCTCACAAGTGCTCACTCGTGCTGCTGTTAATCCACAACACACTTTTTTCTCTTTAAAATTGTCTAGGTGTCGCTCTCATCCCTGTCTTCTCAGCCAGGTTGCTTATGGCTGCTCATGTTAACTAGCCCCTGTCTGATGTCTACACCTAGCAATCACCACTCGTAAGGCAGGGCAGCATTTCCCAAATGATTTCAACTAAGAAAAGGATAGGAGACACAAATGAATTTCAATGTGTAACCTGATGTGTTTCAGCAAACATACCTTCATCAAAGCAAAACCTGAAAAAGTCGTTGCTCATGCTGGAGGTCCACCTACAGCAGCACCTCGGTGATCTGTACATCACCATAG
This sequence comes from Amphiprion ocellaris, assembly GCF_022539595.1. NCBI lineage: Eukaryota > Metazoa > Chordata > Actinopteri > Pomacentridae > Amphiprion > Amphiprion ocellaris. The sequence goes on along the minus strand of NC_072767.1, from coordinate 31,629,633 downwards.
CTAGAAAAAGTTCAAGGACAGAATCCCAAACACATTAAACGATACAAGATAAAGCTGAAAGATCCCACCACCACATATAACTGCAAAATGGAAAACAGCTTTGAATACTGTTTGTATTTCTGTCAGACATCCCGGAGAAAGATTATATATATATATATATATATATATATATATATATATATATATATATATATATATATATATATATATATATATATATATATATATATATATATATATATATATATATATATATATGTCTTAAAAAAACTGCTTAAAAAACACACATGGGCTCTTTAATAACCATGACACTAGCCATGCTTCCAGACATTTAAAGTATATTATTATATAGAGTTAAAGGAAATAGCAAAAACTTAAGGATCACAAAAAAGTGTTAATGCTTGCTTGATGTGGTTTTTGAGTTGTTCTAAAAAGAGTTAAGGAACTTCACATGAATTTACATGACCTCTTCTGAAAAACTTCTAAGGTTACGGACATTTAATTTATATGCCTGATCAGCTGTTTCTTTTATCTTCATCTCCAATTAGCATGAAACATGGCTGATAAATTCAGCTTGATGACATGAAAACTTCCTTTCTGAAGGCTTCATTTCATTTTTCCCTCGTACATGGCCACAGTCTTGATCATTTCATCTCCTTCATGGTCTTTCAGCAACTTCAGAGGCACATTCACACATATCTGATATCTCATAACACCAGCAACTGGGACCAACAAGTTTGCTGCTTAACAACAGAAAAAGTTTTCCACATATTTTAGAAATTCTCTAGTTTTACTGACTTGTCTCCACATATCATTCAAAGTCAGAATATCTGAGCTGAACATGAAAAAAGTCCAAATAAAGATCATAGAAAAAAGGGCCTTATTGCCTCAAATGTCTCTAAAGCTCTTGAATCTCTTGTCTCTGGAGGATCAGCAATCACTCTGTAGCAGTTCTCTGTACATATGATGGTTACAGTGCAAAAAGGAACTGCTAGTAGCTAATACGGCATAACATTTCTTCATGCAGATCCAAATCCACGTTGTTTATTGCTGCCTACTGGAGAAAAATGAATGGAGGCTTTACTGCTAATACAGTTTTTGTCAGCACTCTCCCCTATCCATCCACACACAGCCATTTAATTTAAATTCAGAACTCAAGGATATAGAGAGGAGAAAACTTTTTTTTAAACTTCAATTTTGATAATACGAAGAATATAATAATACATAATACTCATAAAGTGCTTTTTAAGCTGCATACTGATATTTAAAAGCCTCTTTCTAAAACTGTTGTTCTTTTAATAAGGGTGCATATTGTTGAAGGTTTTTATTATGCGTGAGAGAGGACAGTTATTTTACGATGCACTTAATGTGTCACACTTGCCTAAGCACCATTTCATGTTAAGTGTTAGCAAAACAAAGATTTCAAATGTCAAGTATCATCAGTGTTATTGCTGCTGATACTCGTCACCATTAGAAAAAAGAAAATCAACTTTCTGAATATTTTCTTGTATTTCAGACTGTGGAGAAAACACAACATGTCAAGTACCGAACAACCTCGAACACAAACATCACCTGCATACGTTTGCATTCCTAAGCAGGATTATCTGTGTTTTTCTATTATTCACACATCCATATTTGTGGCTCTTTTCCACGACTGCAGGCTGGAATAAAAATAAAACTCCGGCAAACATGAAATGCAATTATTCTAATGGAATAACAAGGCAGTGGAAGTGCATCTTAAAAATACCACGGCATTTGGATCTAATGACAAATGCAATTTCATCAAGAAACTACAGACCACACACAGCTATTCTAATCTGTTTCATCCCTTTTCTGATTCAGGGGAAGATAAGAAATCATTTGCACATATTAGGTTTTGAAGGCACATTCTGTACAGAGCGTCAGCATCTAAAAAATCATCCTAATCTGCTTATTTTGATGTCCATGACAACTCTAAAATAGTAAACTGATGTTTTGAATATTTAATAATCCCAGTCACCTTCATGTTGTGTCATTTGGAATTTATTTAAATCTGTTTCCAATGTTCATATGTTTATTTATTTTTTCTTAAAATATGTATGTATCTGCCGCAGTTTCCTCCTAGTCTCCTCATTTTGAAGCTTTTCTGGAGGAGGTGCTTTATTTCAGATGCGGGGGTGGATGGGTGCCAGCTGTGTGCTAATAAAGTCATAGAATCTCCAACTAAATAAATATAATTTAAAAAAGACAATAAAATTAAATGAAATCATAACACCGAGTCTTTTCCTGAATGCATATACATTTAATAATGGCTAAGGTGTAAATGCTTAAATCTGTAATGACCTAATCCTACTTATTAGGATTAGAATTACTAATCCTTCTTCCCTGGGACCTAATGCTATAGAATGGATAATGTTCTATGCTTCTTAAAGAGAAGAGAGAGAGAGTGTCCTTTACTACTTTTTCTTCCATTTGCCCCTTTCAGACATGGAATGCATAACACTGCAGGCTTCATCTGCCTGTCAGAGTGATGCATTTTTGTCATTCAGAGATATTTGACACCTGGTGTGAGAAAACAGAGACTGGCAGTGAGTTCTAAATGTTATGACAGCGAGGAGAACGGCTGCATTCTGCAACACAGATGGATATTTAAACTTATTGTGCCGTTGAAGCCGTAATTAATAGGCATCATGAGCACGAGGGACTAAGTGAATGCACATTTTCACATCAATCTCATCATAACATAACATTATTAGGGAGCAAATTTGGCTGCTTGTTTGGTAACATCTAACAGTGCACAGATGCTGAATGACAGAACATTAAGTTGAGGCCCTTGTTTAGTTCCTCATATGTGAAGTGCTTCGCTGCATATTCAGTTCTTCATCCACTCAGTTAAATGTATAGACTGTATACACTGCAATTATCATGAATGCCTCTTCTTTGATTGTTTTGCATGTTTTGTTGCTGTGTTGCGAGATGCTGTGTTGCATGTTTTAATTCGTATTTTAACCCTCTGTACCCCCAAAACAAGTAGTCTGTTTGAAAGGCATGTTATGTTTTATAAAAAAAAAAAAAACAAACACAAAAATTATACCAATTATCATGGGCAGAAGCTGTAAAAACGGAAAGAATTGCTCAATTTTCACGTTTACAAAAGTACTTGACTGGGTGTGAGTTTCTGCAAAAAAGCACCAAATCTTTACATTTTTTTTTCAAAATAAATCATGTGCACAAGATCCAGTAAAAATGACAAAAAATGTGCCATGACCAACTCATCTGCAAGTAACAGTCGCATGCCAAAAATTCTTCAGGTGAACTGCTGGCCTTGTTTGCAAAGAGGAGAGAGGAGACAAGTATGGAAAATGTAAGGAGTCAATTAATATAGTATGTTGGAGCTTCCAGGTAAATTTTGCACATGCTGATTTTATTTCTGATTAATTTGCAGAAAATACTATGCAAATAAACTCGACTTTGGTTCTTTCATGAATTATGGCGTCATAACTTTATTATACTGCATGTAGGTTTTCTGAGTTCTCTCTGCTTCTAGCCATGGTTGTGCTGTTTCCATAGAGATGCAGGACTTCATATTACAGAAAAAGATTAATCTACAGTGAAACTGTGACAGGAGCGAAAAACAAACTGCTTGAGGTTCAGAGGGTTAATATAACCTAAGTCAATTATGCAAAATGAGGCCTAATGTTTGGATCCAACTAACAATTTGGGAGGAAACTCCAGGCACACAGTTTTGGTAGCAAACAGTTAAAACATATATTAGATACTTGCTTCAGGCCTTCAAATCTACTTAATACTCCACTGGCAAATTATATGTTGGTCACAGCTCTCAAATGCTGACTGTAGTACGTTCTGTCTGCTTCTCTATATAATATTTTTGAACTACCCTGCTTTGAAATACTGTTGAAAGCGCCGTAGACTGACAGGACTTTCCTGAAAAGTTTTTCACTTCACTACTTTCTGTGCTTTGTTCCATTTTAGATGGTGTTTGTGTTTTCAAACATAAATATGTCAAGTAAGAAAAGAAAGGTGTTTCCCTCTGAATGCTGGGATTTGAACCAAACTCCTCCTTCTTCAGTTCTTACTTGGCCATCGTCTCTGCAAGCTTAACACATGAAAATGACACCGACACTGGGCTGAAGAGAGAGACTGAGACAGTACCTGGGCGTCAGGCAGGGCGACGTCCATGATGAGCGGCTGGCCGTGAGGCTCCCCGTTCTCTAGCCTGGAGTAGACCAGCTGGTAGCCTCTGATCTGGCCGTGCTGCTTCACAGGCAGGGGAGGCTTCCAGGTCACCCTGAGGGCAGTGGAGTTGAGGGCTTCTGCCTCCACCTTCCTGGGAGGAGCTCCAGGCACTGAAAGCAACAAAGTACACAACTTCAACTTAAGCGCTGTTAGTGAAATATGCATGTTTTCTTTTTTTTTTTTTTTTTTGTATTTATTGCAGCAAGATGTTCAATTTCAGTTCAGTAGGTAATAATAAAGAATGTTCATCTGAGTCCTTATTAGTACCTGTCAATATTTAGGAAGGTCTGACAGCCGGGTAGCTCTACATGTGAATTTTCAAGGGTAAACAGAGAGGAAGGCTGCAGGTATTGGACTGGATTTGAAGAGCCTCACTTTAACTCCAACATGCACAAAGCGCAGGTGTGCTGCTGCGACTCACCTGACACATGCCACAGTATCTGTTTTTCTCATGCTACTCACCGTGGCACGTTGTCAGGGTGGTTAATATTCAGTGAAGTGCTTGCTGCTATTTCTTTGTGCCTTTGTATGGTTCATTTGCTGCCAGTGCTTTATGCTCAAAAATGCTTCCAGAAATTTAAAAATGGTACAGCACACAAAGGCAGCGCAACCAACCAGTACAAAAATAACCTAATTAACACTTACTGTTGCTGTATTCACTGTTTAACAACTTCCATGCTTACATCCTCGATTGTTCCAGGATTTCATCCAGAAACACTGAATAGTGGTGAGCAACCAAACATAAAAATTTAAAAATAACAAATGTAAAAATGATTGAAGAGCAACATCAATCCAAAAGGTTGCGTACTTTCATTCCTAAACCCTTAATAAATATCTACATTTTAAAAAGACATTTTAAGGTTAGAATTCTTGTGGTGATTTGCTGTATGGACTGTCCTGTAACCTCACTCACCTGTCACCCACGCCCTTAACTATGCAGAATTCAAAGTGTTAATACAATTTAAATGCAAGAGTTATATAAAAATTCACCTGCTGTACAGTTGCCACGAACAGGGAAATTAGCTGTAGAGACCAAAACTGTTTTTACACGGGGTTCTATGGGATTGACATGCTTCTGGAGCAAGCTTCAGGCGGTCTTTCAAGGAACTGCAGTTTTTGTCACTTCCATGTTGGGCTCATTTTTCATGTTTAGCTTTTTGAAAACTGCGCTTTTGGAAAACTTCTTATAGGATGACAATATCGAAACCCTTTGCATTGCTGACGTGTCAACAGGATTGTAATCTCTTGCTTACATGAGGCGAGTTTGTACAATAGCGATGGGGTCAAAATAATGCTGGTAAAAATCTTGGCAACTTATTGCATGTTTTCCAATAAATGTACAGTGACTTGTCCAGTATAGCAATGCAGAGAGGCATCAGAATCAGTGTCAGTATCAGTACTGCTGATAGGGTGCGTTCAAGTGAAATAATGTTATCAATAAGGAAAATGTAAGGTTTCATTTATATTACGCACGAATTAGCCGACTAGACTCACTGGGTCAGTTGTGGGGTCCATTTGTATTAAACAGCAATGGAGGAAAAAAATGAAAGCAGAAAATGAACTTGCCTGCTTCAGTATAAAATAATCACAACAACACACATATATCTCACTGGAATGCGTCATGTGCGATAAGGTGCGGGCCTCTAAATCGTCTGCATACGGATGTTGTCAGACCAGATCCATGCATCGCTAATGAGAAGAAATGAACTTCACGTTCAATTAAAGCTGATGTGCTGAAAGCAATGACAGCAGGTGAAATTTCAGTAAAATGTAAGTGTGCTCTGAGCATTTCAGGCATCTTCTGAAGTGGAAGCAATGAACGCAGTTACACGAACAGCAGAGAGGAGCTGAACTGTCAGCTGCAGTTAGTAAGTGCTGAAAAATAACATGTTATGCTTTGTTTTTGACCTTGTCCAGGTCATTTGGAGAAATAAATAACTGCACTTAATAATTTAAAAGGTCAACAGAAAAAACCCAGATGAGAGTGAATTGTTAGGACAACATTAAGCCATCAGATTTGTTTAAACAACCTGTGTCCAGACTACTGTTTTCTGGTGGTTTGACCAAGGACTGCTGTCGGCATAAAGAAATAAACAATACAACAGCTAAAACTCCTCTTTACAGTGCAGTAAGGAGTGGCACATAGAGCCCAGCTGATCAAACATTACTTTAAACAACGTTGTGTGGCAAAAGCAACATAAACACATATATAGAACAACAGTTGGGGTGTATCAGTGGCTAGATCAAGCAATAAATGCTCTATTTACCCACTAAAACACGCTAAAACTGTAAACACTAAAACACCAAACCAGTGTTTTTAGAATAATTACACACTCTAGAAGCCATTTTGGAAAAGAGCTGTTTTTTGGGTAAGAGAAAATGATTCACTTAAGCTGGATCATCATATTAAGAGTCTGAACACTCAACATGCCGGCAGATGTGCTAAAACCTGTTCCTGCATACACAATCTAGTAGTTTCTCTTCAGAAGTTTGACCTGACAAGGTAGTTACAGGCCTGGAGAAGTTCCAAGGAAAAGTGAAGGTCACTAGCTATCTTTGCAGGTTATTCACATCAAAGCTTGTCACATGGAGCCCCAAGAGAATGCTGGGAGCAGGATTTAGAGCTCACACTTTTTGCTTTGCAGCATATCGAAATGAGCTCATGAAGAGAATGCTTGGTCAGCTTCAGAGGGAGGCGTAAAAGAAGACAGATTTGACTTCAATAAAAATGAGCATATGAGGTTGAGTAAATATTAATGAAATTCAACACAGACACAGGAAGAAAAGGTTAAAATACTCTAAAAGAGATTAAGACATAGAGAGAAGAGTGTTAAAGCAGCAAGTCGAACTGTTCAGGTACCCGCTGACACAGCACGCAAAGAAAAACTTGGTGTGTGCACTGTGCACTTTAGTCTAATTAGAATCGTTTAACCTTTTCTAAAACCAGCAAGCTTCCAGAATCAAGCTGCAAGCTTTGGAGGAAAAACGTCAATAAACTTCTGTGTTAACAGCACAACGCAAAGCCACAGCCTTTGTAGTGTAGAAGAAGAACAAAAGAAGTATGTAGCAGACAACAGAATCCCATAGCAGACTAAATCATATCTTTGAAGTCAGTCTGCTGCCACGGACTAAAATGAGCTACAGTCATCAGGAAATATTAGCAACATCTAGATGTTTAGCTGCAGCTGCCTTGATAGTTGTTACGTTCACACTGAGCTACTTCATTTTTATTGAACAACCCTCTCACCAGAGAAGAATGTCAGAAAATTGTGAATTACATTAAATGACAATATTCTTTACATATCTCACTTTCTAAAATACTGACAGAAAATCATTGTATGGTTAAAGTTAAAGAGCCCACATTATGCACATTTGCGGGTTCATAACTTATTTGGGAGTCTACTAGAATATACTCACATTCCTTAATGTTCAAAAGCACATCATTTTTTCAATGCTGTACATTTCTGCAGCAATTCTTCTCAACCTTTGTCTGAAATGCTCAATTTTAGCTCCTGTCACATAAGAGCTTCTTCTGACAAGCTCAGTCTCTTCTGTTTGGTCAGCTGGTCCAATAAAAGCACACCAAAGGAGCTGCTAGGCAGTGGTTATACAGATGTGTAACATAGTGATATAGATAAGTAACGGAAGAAAAGCCTAAACTTTACCCGAGGCATTTTAGGCAGGTAAGGAGCAATGTTTTTAATGGGAGAGAATAACTCTATTGAGTGTGGACTTTAGGCTTTTTAAGTCTGCAGACCTTTAAATATTAAAAAAGGCATTATACAGCTACAGAAAATACTAAGACAAAGACAAAACCCCAAAAAGCAGAATATGGGCTCTTGAAGGTTTTGTTAGATATGAGCCAAAAGAGCTAGTGACATGGAATGAAGGAAATATTGTGCTTTGTCTCAACAATGAGAACTTTTTTAAGGTAAGGAAATCTTTCCATCATGACTAAAAGGTTATAGGATTGAAAAGCATTGTTTCAAGCTCAAGAAGTCAGAAGGTTACGGTTAGGGGACTAAAACACACAATAAAGGACTGATAAAGATTGTTTTCATGGAAAAGAAAAAGGTGAATATATTTCTGTAAGCTATCACATCTAAATCGCAATCCCCACAAACCTCCACATCCCTACATCACCTCACTACATAAACGGAGTACCATGTCCCAAATTGGCCCAGAACATGCAAGTGTGACTGCCCGTATAAACTGCAAGCCATTTTTCCCAGTCACATTAAAGTGACAAGGAAGCACACTAGTGCTGTTTATTGTAGTGTTTATCTCAGATAACAGGATGTTCTCACGATGTTAAGAAAAACCTGTGTGTCAGTGCTAGTCTATCCATGGAAGTCATCCATCTGTGCCAGTTGAAACATAGATGGCAGCTAGTGCATTTTCAGTCAAATGAAGATTCATGATGATGTAAGATGACGTACATGCTAACCAGAGCTGGGGACGAGCACTGATTTTATCTCTGTCTATAAATACCTGTTTTCTTATTCCTGTCTGATTTCACTAACAGATGCACAGTGAGCGGGGACACAGTTTTGTTATCCACTCCCACTGTAATGTGGAGATGTGTAATGCAGACGTTGTGGGGCTTACATAGTTCATGCTGGTTCTAAACTTGTAGGGCCATCCTGACTGGCAGCATGAAGCCGGATCACGTGTCTGCGGATGCTGCCGATTCTCTGCAGCAGCTGTCAAATGCTACTGCAGCCACTAATTGTCTCCTCGGTATGAGTCTCCCTGTGTGCAGTACGTCTGCTCACTTCCTCCTGCTATCCTCAGATTAAAGAAACCTCAACATGCTGCTGTGATTTATTTGCCTTTACATGAGACAAAAAACTCTTAGATCACGTTTGACTTGTGCCATTAATTACACATTTGCTAATTAAAAAGCAATTTTGTAGAAAGTCAGGAAAGTTGCAGTTTGTCGTAAAAATGGTAAAGTACGATATATTTTTTCAGTGAAACTGCTCAGTGAGCTACATCTCTTGCACAACATGCAATTCTATCCATCCATCCATATATGATCTTCAGTGGCTGTGGGCAGCTGGGTGGCAAAACCTCTGTGACTTTGGAATGTAATTATGCATTTTCAGCCGTTTCAGTGTTAATTCTAAACAGGACAAGGACAAGTTCTGATTTCAGATTTGTAATTCATGGCATAAAACAAAACGGATCAAAAGACTATTTTTCTCTTGCAGTTGAATATGTCACACATTTTTTTTTCATCATAAAATTCTATGGTGGTCAACCAGAAAGGGCAGGACTTTGTCTTTTTATATTTGACATTGATATGTTTATAGACACATACCCAGAATGCTATCCAGGTCATCGCATAAAGTGAATTTTTATCGGTCAATACGCTGCTTTTTTCGTCATTGTACACCTTTGTGTTCTGCTGCTGCAGTTTCTTTATCTTCAGGTGTCATTGCTATCTGTCCTTTCATATCCTCTCTCATCCTCTTTGAAAACACCTAGAAAGCTTTTTTTTTTTTCCTGTTTTAGAATTCAGTCAGACCATATTTCAGCTAAAAACTTGGTCTCCTACTCTCCTTGATCTGCTATTGTGACTAATTTTTCAAGTTTTGGACAGCCTATTGTTACTTCTTGTAATCACTCTGAAAGTCCACACCAACCAATAATGTTTTCACTTTAGAAACAAACCAAAATGTGGTTCAGTTTGATGAAGACTAAGACCATCTCTTTATGTTGAACCAAGATCTGAGGAAGGTTACATTACACATACAAATTACATCTGTAGTTTAGGTTTGGATCAAACCGAAAGTCTTCATCAAATGAGTTAGTTTCTATTTGATTTGATTACATTTCCAATTTACAGTTGGAGTCACTAAAAGAACATCCCGCTGGATCAAAATACACTTTACTCTTGAAAAATACATTAAGGTTTTCTATTTGGCTTGTTGGGATGCTTCAAAGTTTTCCTTTTATTTAGTTCTGACAACAATGGCTGTTTGCCGGATTGAACAACTATTCTCTGGCCAGCTGTGGTCTGTAGCTGTGAAAAGGGTCCTCATTATTGAGCTCACCGTCCCTTGAGAAGAAGGCGTGACTGCAGCCAGTGGAAGGAAACACTTCAAATATACAGAGCTGGCAGCAGAGTGCCAAGATGTTTGTTGGAATGCCAATATCTACCACACAGAAGTCAAACGCAGGTGTTTAGGGAGCAAAACGGTTGTCAAACTGTGACACCTTCATTGTGGCAACATTCCCTTCACTTCAATTGCAAAACATATATTATCTCACACCAAAAAAAAAAAAAGTCTTCAGTCTGGTAAGCAAACAGTTTTGGGGTGGATAAGAATGGAAGAAGTTTGCATTGATGTATTTTATTTTAGTCCTGAATCCTCTGAATGACCTCATCTTCCCGAGCACTGATTGGGGGCCAAGACATGTCAGCTTGTCTTCTCTTCTTAACGTAATTCTTATTTAAAGGGTTACAGTGTTTCATTGTGTTGGATGATAGCAGTAGTAAAATGTGGGCTGCGATGTGATGACACACCTGCTTGATGAATCACAGCTGTCAGCGCTGACAAGTACCTGGAAGCCGGATTGAGTGTTGCCTCCAGAGAAGAGCCAAAATGTAATTTCAGGAGCATGTCTCCAAAGCAGAGAACAGTAGAAACAAAGGTGATGTTACATTTCCTGCAGTAGAAAAGGGCTAACTGTGATGCCTGTTAGTTTGCTTTAATCTGCCAGCTCTGTTTAGGTTTAGTGTGCTACTGACGTTCGGTATCTAAAACCCAACACATGAGGAAATCTAAGCTCACACAAAGGGCCTGTTGGCTCAGGACAGCAGGGAAATAACCGAGCACTAATTTGACACGTCTCGATGAGGCAGGTCTTAATCACGTCCCAGGGAGACACGATGAAATGCGACAGAAAATTACTGCTTCTCTTCTCTCTCACACGAGCGCAATATGTGAAAATGTTCAGTCTCAGTGATTTTTAAAGAGCAGAGCTTGCTTCATTATTAAAATAAATTAACAGTGAGCCAGAAGCCGTCAGTGTGCTGTGAACCACTGTTGTGATTCTGAGGCACCCGGCTGACACTGATGTGAGCTGGAAGGAGGATTCGTGGGCAGAACACAGAGAAAGCCGTTACACTTTGTGTGGAGAACGGACAGATGCTGGAGAAATCCACTGAGCAATGAGAGCTCAAAGTCAAATGGGGTGCAGAGAGATGGAAAGAGATGAAAAGAGTGAGTGATTAAAATTCAGTGGGTGTGCAGAAATAAAGTGTGCTGAGAGAAGCTGAGAGAGAGAATGAAGAGCGAAGGACAGCAGGTGGAGAGGGTTAGTGATTGGGTGTGAGGGAGGAAACAGTGCTGCAAACACTATTTAGATTTGTCTCTTTGAGGCCTGACTTGCAAAATGTTGCTGTCCCGGAAAACAAAAGACATCAGTCGCAAGGTCAGTGTTTGGTGTTGGTAAGTAAAGTTTAAATCAGACTTATGGGTAAGTTTGCCGTTACAACAACTGCTTAAATCTGGGATAATTTGAGAAAAATGTTCAGGTTTGGGTAAAACGGATTAACTTTACGTTCCAATGTGTTACAAAAAAAGACGCAAATAATGTGTTGCCTGTCATCTCGATTGTAGTGCTCCAAAAGCCTACTTTAGTTATTGCTGCGTCAAAAACAAAAAAAAGCTAGACTTTGACTATAGATTAGTTTTTCGGATAGATAACTAAAATGATCTGCTGCACAATTTATCCATTTAGTCCTTGATTATCTTAAATCAGACTTATTTGCAATGATTTCTTGACAAACTTAGTCCACCTCTAAAGGTTTGCCCTCAGGGAGAATTTAACAGCTTCCAAGGATGTTTTACTGGGAAAATCAGGCCTACAACCGTTTAACGATTAATCCTCCTGCACCTCTAACCATGGCTAAAAGTAGAGAGAACATAAACATTTTTTATGTAGTATAATAAAGTTATAATGTCATTACGAAACAAAAGATAAATTTCTTGGATTATTTATTTTATAGGAATTTAAAAAAAAAATAAATCTGGAATCAGTATATGCCACTGGTTTCCTTGTACCAACAGGTGTTACAAACACTGGCGAAAAGAAAAGGTGGCTCTGCATACTAAAGATATTTACTTTAGTGACTTTGAAAACATTGTAATTATAAGCTTAGATTTGATTAATTTTCCACTTGATTTGTTCCAGATCTGCTGATTCTTTCTGTTTCTGGCTCTGATAAATGATGTCATTTTGTCGATTTTTTAAAGACAACGTGCTTTTGAAAACCACAGGCATGATTTGGGGTTCAGGGGGTTAGAAATGATTCAATAAAATGAAAGCACCACTGACAGGGGCATCAAAACATTGTGCCTTTGCACCGTGCAAAGAAATTTTGAAAAGAAAACATCCTAAAATGGGATAATGCCCACAGGAAAAGTTAATGACACTAAAAAAAAAGTGGTGCATGGAGTTTTCAAACACTGACTGTCTAATTTATCCTGGGAGCGGTTGCTGAACTTTGTCAACTATATTTGTTAAACTGTCCAAAATGCACCACTGCTGTAAAATGTACATCGTGATGATTTAGTGAAGGTGTAGGCTTTCACAATTTGTAACTTTGCTTAGTCCTTCATCTAAAATGGAATTGTAGCAGTCAGTAATGCACGCTGCCATCCATTTGTAGCACACTATTTAAGTCCAGTGCCAACATTAAGTGCCAGTCCAGGGAGCAGTGGAGCAAAGTAAATGGAGCTACAGGAGTCTGTGGTGGTGGATCATGTTGTCATCCAATTTTAATGTGGGAGATCTGAATTTTGTGTTGTCACAATTTGAGAGTTTTTCTTTTTTTTGTAGTTTATCACTACAATCTCTTACCAGGTTTAACAAAAATCATAACCGAACCCTAGTTTATTTTATCTTTTATATTTAAGCCTAACCCATAAATCAACCTTTTGTCTGGTGTTCGGGTTGTTTGACAGCATGTAGTGTTTTTTTTCGAATCAAACACTAGTCTCAGTTTGTATTCTTCCTACATTCACTGCTTTGCTTTCATGGTGGAGAGATATGTTTAGAAGCTTTGCTCATTTCACAACATTTTGTGATCCATGTTTTGTGAGACTTTTGCTGCCACTGATCTCTTCCCCGCCTCACTCTGCCAGTCTTTTTCCCAGCATGAAGACACGGCGTGCTGCCCTGCTAGGCTGAGGTATCTGGAGAATTGCCTGAGTGGCAACATAACATGCTGTTTCTCTGTCTTCAGTCAGATAGCAGCACCGAGGCGCTAGCTAAATGGACGCTCTGATTCAGTCCTGAGGGAGGCTGTGTCGTTCACAGCACACATTCGTTATTACTGTCGCTGCTGAAGACCAGTTGGAGGCAGAATGCAGCACAGTCCAATGCTCATAGCTCTAAGACAGACAGCATTACAACAAATCCTTACACGAGGATTCACCTTTTTTTTGTGAAGGCACAATTGGCCATATCATGACCAATGAGAGTGAAGAATAATGGGTTCTTTTCTGCAACCACTCAAGGGAATCAAAGTATCAAAGTATAAGTCCTGGACAATATCACAGAGGCTTAGAAAGTATAGCAGCGTAGTGCAGAAGCTCTCTTCTGTTAAAGCTCTCTGCTCCTTCTGCCTTCAAATGACCTTCAGCTCAGTCTTTGACATCCTCCCGACTATTTCCTTTCATTTTCTTTTTAATTGTATTAGTCGTACTGATGTCTGCATTAATTTGATTGTTTTGTGCTCTTATTGTGTTTAAGTTGTCTGCCTTTAAGGTGAACTGTCTGCTCTTAGTTTATTGATATGTTAAGATGATTCAGGCTACCTGATGTGGAAACTTGTATTCTGTCTCCCAGTTCAAAACACTGTGTAGGTCTGTGGTGGGAAGGTTGTTAATGCATTTCCTTTAACTCTGCTCCCTATATTAACTTAGGACAAGAAAGTCAGAACTTTTATTTAACGATAACCCTAATTTGCCTGACATGCATCATTTGATCTACTTCTTTAAAGAAATGCACTCCACCCCCCTCTGAGAGTCAGATGTTCAGAACTCATCTCTGTGGGTTCAGTACAGAGCTGCAGTCAGGACGTGATCAGCTTAGCTTAGTGCAATGATTAGGAACATGAGGAAACAGCTCACTTGGCTCTTTCCAAAGGTCAAACATACATCTGTAAAGGTACTTCAAAAAGTTCTTGGCCTCATCAGAAAATATCGCAGGAGAAGAGAGACTGTTTTTACATTATTTTTCAACACAGTCCCCTTTAACGTCAATGCATTTGGTCCGTTGATGTTCAAGCTTCACTAACCCTTTGTTGAAGGTCACACCTTGAGCCTCTAGATATTCCTCAAAAGAATACTTGACTTCATCATCACTCTAAAAATGGCAACCACGTGAGTAGGACAGAAGTTTGGGAAATAGATAGGAGTCAGACAGTACAGATTGGGTGAGTAAAGTTCGTGGGGCAACAGTTCAAAGCCACATCTGGCTGCTTCTTCCTCCTGTGCTGTGTGGGCGGACTTATTGTAAAGGAGCAACAGTAGCCTGCTCAAAGCATTCCTCTCTACTATTCCCTTCATTGCTTCAAACATTTCATTTTTTGTTGACAGTAATATAAGGCAGTTATGACCCAAAATGGGAGTTACACTCCTTGTTTGAAGCCAAGACCTTTTTGAAGTACCCTCCTACCAAAAGTTCTAAAGCTCACTGAACATGCTTAATCAATCTGTAACAAGCAGTAAAATAGGGGAAGTCAAGTGGAAGATAAGTGATGGATATTTCTTGATAATATATAGATAAACAGTTTATCCCATCAGCAACATGACTGTGATGAAGACTTCACAAGGTTGCACACAGTTGTGCCAAGCTACTGTTAAGAAATAGTTCATGCATTTAATTCTCACTAAAACATCAACTTGGTCTTTCAGCATTTCAGTTTAAAGTGGCATCGGACCAGATTCTCATTAGACTATCACCGATGTTACTTTCATGAGAAGAAAAGCACTTTATCAATGGCCTTTGAGGATTAGTCCTTTAGTTTTGGCAGCGAAAGGAACAGAACACCTGTGAACGCCCTGATGTGTGCACAACTCTGACCTCAACGAACCCAAGGGAGCCTGTGAGGTCGAATTTATTTAACCTTAACTGAAGTCGGTACGAACAGATGCCATGTCCAACAAGTCGTCAGTGTGGCTGCATTGTCTTCAAACAGACAGCCAAAAAGTCAAGTTTAAACTTTGCAAACAGCATAAATCATATGAATATGGGCAGGTGCGTGCTGCTGCATGCAAATGATTTAATCTGCTACAAATACTAGCGCTTTATGTTGATTCATTATTCATTTAGGCTTATAAAACTAACGGGCAGAGTGCCTGAGGTACACTGTGGCACATTTACTTTATTTAGAGATAACCTGCAGATTTTTTCCCCCACAACCAATCGATTAGTTGAACAGCAGGTAAGAATTCAGTCTACTACAATTTTTGCAGTGTTAGAATAATTTAACGATTGGGAGACTAAGTTTAGGAAAAAAGCTAAAGGGTACGTTTTTGCTTTGTACAAAATCTTAATTGTTAAGACAAATTGTCATATGTTGGGCCTCACATCATTGTTCTAGTAGTTAAAGCAAACACACTATCCACTCACTACTAACATCTTTATCCCACAGTTAGACTAACCAACCAGGAGGCCCCAGGACAAATACTAGCACTATCGTTACTTTAAAAGGAATATATATAATCTGAGTGATGACAAAGATTTCACAAGAGACAGACAGGGCAAAATATCTTGCAGGACCTGCCTTATACTTACAATGTTGGAGGCTTTATAGGCGAGTGTTCTCAAATTAATGTGTAAACTGACCTCCCAACTGTCTGCAGGCCTGGGGCAGCTACCCGTTTTGTCAATACTCATGCAGTTAATTTCTACTGGTAAAATATCACACATTTTAACAGACTGGAAGACTAAACTACAGAACAGGGAGAATTAGAGGGTTAGTATTTTCACAGAGAGCCAGGCTCCCCCACAGCACCATCAACATACCATCTTCCTTGGTTCTGATGCGGGCTGCAGAGCTCTCCGGGCCGGGCCCAATGTCAGTGTAAGCCCTCACCCACACCAAATACTCGGTCCACTTGTGCAGGTCCTCCAACACGAAGCTGGTGACATCAGCACCGATCCCTGACACCTGGTGGCGCTTCAAGTCCTCTCCTGTCACTGCCTGGTAGGCTAGAGAGTAGCTCACTATCTCCCCGGACCGGCTGTCTGTGGGCGGCGCCACCCAACTCACCTTGATGCTGGTGGAGCTGAGGCTGAGCAAGCGAACCTCCTGGGGAGGAGCTGACAGGGCTGAGGGGAGGGGAGGAGGGAGGGTAATGGTCAAGCAGGGTGGATAATGGATGACAATGCAAATGATCCTCTGGACTGCTGAGATAGACGGTCTGTACAGGCTACAGAAACAGACTAAATATTCAAGTTGGGTTGGACCAGTGTTGGGTAGTAGTAATAATCAACATTATTGGTGTAACTTTAGTTTTTTATTAGTTTAGCGTTGTTACTACTACTACTATGTGTCAGTTGCATTGTTGTAACAACACTATTGACTGGATCTAACAGCTTTTGAGTAGCAAACCTTTTCTAATCAAACAAGTAGTGCAGTAGGTAGTGTCCACATGAGCTCCATTTTCCTGATTATTTCCAAGATAACAAGCACAGCAAAGCTTTAATTTAA
The DNA here is from genome assembly GCF_022539595.1 of Amphiprion ocellaris. Classification (NCBI taxonomy): domain Eukaryota; kingdom Metazoa; phylum Chordata; class Actinopteri; family Pomacentridae; genus Amphiprion; species Amphiprion ocellaris. The sequence continues at coordinate 31,612,661 of NC_072767.1, read as the reverse complement.
CACCGGGGTTCATGCATTTAATTTATTTTATTGGGTCTTTAAACATAACATTTTCTTTATTACTGTATAACTATGCTATATCTTTTTAATCTAATTAGTATTATTTGTTTTTATCGTTTTGTGTTTTCATGCTGCCTTTTAATCTAATTTTATCTCTTTTTTTGAATATATTTTAGTCTGTTTCCATGCTTTATTTTGCTAAAGTGATACTATCAAATTTTTATTATCTTATTTTTATGTTATGTCTTTTATTTTTATAACCGGTACCTGCTTTTCAATTTAAATGTATTTCACTCTCTACTTGTTCTGCCTTGTTATGGGCTTATCAGTCCCCTGTGAAGCACTTCGAACTGCACTAAGCTGTATGAAAGGTGCTATACAAACAAAGCATGATTGATTGATTGTCGTCGGATTTAGGCCACAAAAACAATGCTTGTGACAGATTGTGGTGGTGGTTAAATGTTGAAAAAGCTGTGCAGATGATTTAACATTGGCTTTGTCAATATGTAACCAAGATAACATCTTTCAAATGACCCTAAATGAATGATTCTATTTCATTTTGACATTGGATTGATTTTTTCAGTTTTGGCGATTACCAACAGTTAATCTTGATTTTCTCATCCACTTTTTTGAAGGTCAAGTTGAAAGTGTTGCTATAATCGCTGCACAGAAAACCTGCTGGCTTGCACAACGGCAATGAAAACAGTATGTCAAAGTGAAAAGCATTTTATAAAGGAAAGCTTTGGTAATAATCTTACTGCTTTGTTTTTAGTTTGTCTGACTGACTGGCTGCTCATGTTTCTTGACCCAAGCCAGCCTCTATTTCTAACAAAGCGATCAAGCTAGACGACCATGTTTTACAGTGCGAACATATATTTGTCAGATAAACACGATTTCAGTGAATCTGTCAGTAACGAATGAAGGAAACTACCCCTAAATGTCAATAGCATAATAATAAATAATACATCTCCAAAGGCCACCTAAGTTGTAAGCACCAAAACATAAAAATAAAAGCCCTATAATATGTCATGTATATACATTGTGCTGCAGCTAAATTCAGATGAACATTACAAGCAAACTCCAGTTTCCACTGAGCAATTCATAAAAACAGCTGAGGAGAGAACATGACATATACACATGGCATTTTAGTGGGCTTTAGTTTCAAATTAATGATGCTCACAGTTCAGATGCTCTTTGCTGATGTGTTCTTTATTATTTCATTAAATGTAACTTTTACAACAGCAGTTGTTTGTTGTATAAATATCCCATTCTTTTAATATTTAATTCATTACATGTAGTTATTTATGTATTTCTATTTACTAATTTGTGCAGTCATTCATTGTTTACTTATGGAAATTGAAGTTGCGTCAAACTTTTGACCGGTAGTGTATACAGGTATATGCAACAGAATGATCCAATAACACTAAATAAAGTTTTCCTCCATGGCTTAATGCAACTTAGCCAGTACTATGTTTTCTCCAAACTATACTGATAATCAAATTAGTAGCAAATACATGATTTTGTTCTTCAAAAATAAGCTAATCGTTTCCCGTCTGTTGACAACTAAAGGTGAGATTTCCTGTATTATTGTAAATAATCTCCACAGTCCAGAGATCACACAAAAGCAAAAATGATACTTTGTGCTGAAACATAAAAGTAACACAGTGTGAAGTTTCACCAACTGAAAAGTAAAACAGGCACAGTACAGATGAATGCATGTATGCACAATGATACACAAGAGCAGAACACAACAAAACATAGCAACAAAACCAGCCGCTGAGATGAGTGTGGAGCAGGTGGGAGAGATAACACGGGGAACTGTTATCACGCTCGCAGCCCCAGCAGAGCGTGTGGACCCAGCAAAGCTACTGTTTGGACAGTGTTGGAGGCTGGTTGGCTCTCCTGCTGCAGAGGAGCTCGTGACCGGTGCAAAGAAACACGCTATGATTGTGTCACACATACTAGTGCTTTTGGATGCATCAGTGCAGGGGCGCAATAGATCAAAAGGAAGAGATGCATGTGTGGGAGATGCACAGCAGCAGATTAAAGTCACAAATAGAAACAGGAATATGAAAAATACCAACATTCAGAGTAGAGGTGGGTGGCTTTAAGAGAGAGAGAAGATTAAGATTTGGACAGAAAAAGAATGAACAAATGCAGATAGTACTACGGGAATAAAAAAAAAAAAGTTGTCCCTTTTTGATAAACAGGTTGGATTGAGAGCTTGGCTGCATCTCTGGGGTTCTAATGATTACCTCTATTTGCTTGACATATAACAAACCCACAATTTCATCTGTATATGAACCCAAACCTGCGGGTTTAAAGGAGTTGCATTTTGGCACACATAAGAAGCCAAAGCCAAACTGAAAGCAGAGGAGAACTATTTTAGCCCATATCCTTCCTAGCCTCGGCAGGTGGTAGAAGATGTAACTACGTTTTACTTTTATAGATTTCTGAGCTTAAGGCCTTCAGCATAACAGCATGAACAAGCATACTAATCCACTCACAGTTAGTCTGCGAAACCTGGGACTAAAACTTCCTGAAGCATGATTTAACAAGATATATTTGCAGTCTAAGAAAAATGGTCTATGACTTTCCAGAGGTCTTAAATTAACCATAAAAAATATCTGAATGAGCTGAGGTTTGTGGAGTTTACATGTCTGCTAGAAGGAAAAAGCTTAAGCAAAGACTGTTTTTCTTTTCTGATTATGCTTCATCTCACGAATATATCAAGGAATGTCTTTGTGTTTGTCAGTCAGTCTGTCTGTTCTCTGCTTTTCTTGACAACTGTATATCCAGTCTACTTCAAACTTGGCAGGTGTACTAGTGGGGATCTGAGAAAGTGAAAATTTGACTTTGAAGTCATCTACATCAGTGCTTCTCCAAAAACACTGGAAAAAAGAACACATTTAACAGCAGACAGTGAATACGATAAGGATGGGGCTACTCAATGTAATGATGCCACTGATGATGACAGCAGCCTGTTGAAAAGTTGCCAGGTCTCAGGCAAGGCAACTTCGCCCACAATCTCAAAGTTTTAGATCAACACCAACAATGTGGTGGTCTGTGTGCACTGCAAACTGGAAACGACTGATCACACCAGTACAACAGCTGCATGAGCACTTGAAGCAAAATCATGTCAGAGTAACTTGTCAGAGTGCCTTGTCAGGATTACCAGCATACAGAATGTGTTCTGCTACCAATTTACTAAAAATTGATATCCAAAATGTTTTTTATATTACCTCCACATGCAACATCAGTTCTGCACTGCTGCTGTTATGGTCATTTCAAATTGTTATTCAATTATTTATTGTATACTTTCTACTTTTTTTGTGTGATGGAGAAAATGGCTTAAGCTAATGACACAAACTGTTACAGTCTATAAATCGTTTCATTTCTTGTATTTGCCCTACAGAGATGCAAAAATGCATTTTCCAGTCATTATCTTAACTGCATACCACTAAAGCATTGACGTGAATCCGTGCAATAACCATTTTTAAATCAAGTACGTCAGTAAAAATCACATGAATCAAGGTATGAAAGGTCACCACCATTCAGTTTCTTGCATGAACCTATCAAAACTTATCATGACAAGAATGAGTGATGATACACAGATGCTTTATTGGAAGAGTTTTCAAATAAAGTTTTTAATATTACAGGAAAAAGACTTTAAAGACGAAAGACTAACTGGTTGGTTAATGGCCCTATCTCTGTTAAAGGGGAGCACAAAACTTTTCTCCTGGGCCTGTCATAAGCTTAGAATGTTACTGCCTGGTAATATATGACTAGAAGAAAATTAACTGTTTCCTCTGAGTGACTTCATATGATTCCACATATGTATGTACACACACACACACACACATATATAGATAGATAGAGAGAGATAGAGAGAGAGAGAGAGAGAGAGAGATAGAGAGAGAGAGAGAGAGAGAGAGAGAGAGAGAGAGAGAGAGAGAGAGAGAGAGAGAGAGAGAGAGAGCGAGAGAGAGAGAGAGAGAGAGAGACTGCAGCCAAAGTCAGCTGAACACTGATGAGTCAAATGAATGATTACAGTCATTGTTAAATTTATATTTTTGGTATATGTATTATTATATCAAAAAGGCTTTATATATGTTTTACAGCATCACAGAGGGCCATCTGTATGTAGTATTTCAATTTAACAGTAACTTGTGACAGCAGCCTGCCACTGCTGAAAACAAAACAAGCGATGAGATCAGTTTTTCTTCTGCATTATCTCCCTTGATGACCTTTCAAGCTGCAGATATGGTGTAAATAAAAGGAACGAGATTGGCAGGTAAATGAAAAGTTCGAGTGAGATGGCAACAGTGGTCAGACTCTTTAGACTTGTTAGTGAGTTTCTGACGTGATGGGTTTGGCAGTCAGGGGACTGATGAGAGATTGGAAATCAAAGTGACTAGTTTTAAACTTTTGTTTTGCAGTGTGACTGCTGGCTCAGAGATTTCTCTCCTGACAGCTAAAACAAGTAGCTGAGCGAGGGCTTCGATTCCTTCTGGGAGCTGTCATAAATACTGCAGCTTCATCTCCCAGTGTGCTAGAGAGGCAGAGATCCAAAGGTAGATATGCAGTCAAGCTCTGAATTAAAGGTGTTCAATAGCGTTAGTGTCAGTGTGGGAACAGTGATCGAAGTCCTGCACATCAGCACTCTCCGTTGCCACACTCTGCTTGACAAACTATGATTTTGAAGGAACATGACAGTCATGATAAAAGCTGTCTCTGCAACAGTCTGCTTGTGTTTGCTTGGTCTTACATCATAACATGCCGTATGTATCGACTCGATGCCTTTATTAGACTATTTGTCAAAATGTGCAATGTGGAACGCCTGGTGATTTGTTACACAGCAGAAAGCAGAATATATACATGAATATCAAGCATCACTAAAGCCCTTACAAATAATGGTGTATGTGGATTTTACGCCTCTTTACGGTGACATTCTCCTTTGTTGCTGCCTTGCCACTTGAACTTTGTAATTGAGTTGAATGTTCAGGAAAATCAAGCATGACTGACACGTGGAAAAGAAGTCAACTTATAATTAATGCTACACTGCTAGCTTGAAAATTGACATTTGCAATTACACAGTTGCGTACGCTACACAGCCTGGTATTACTGGGTTTTAATAGTCTGAGCGCACTCAGATGGTTGGCTCAGAATAGGAGGTTCTGCTCCCTTTCTCAGGTGGAAGTCAGCGTTACAAATCTCTGGATAAAAGCAGATCTCTACAGACGACAAACCGACAGTGGCGGGAATCCCCAAAGCTCCTCCCGCTCTTCCAAGTATGTCTAAATGGATAGACACTGAATTCATTAATGTGTAAATGTGAAGCAGAGTAAAGTTTTAAACCACGGCACTCATCCAATGTGTGTGTGCAAAGTTAAGCTATATTTTATTGAAAGATTAATGGCCTGTCAGTCTAACACTTCATACCGTGCTCTGCCAGCATGCTGCTCACACCATACCTTCTACTACATGGTGTAGCTTTACTCTTGTATCAGCTTGCTCCATTGCATTTCTAAATGAATACATGCGTGAACAAAAAAATTAAATACTAAAGATTTTGCACCTCTGTACTTCTAACATTCTGGCAACAGCCCAGTTTATGCCTATCCTAAAATCCTTGACATGAAGACATGACATTGTAATATTATGGTGCACATAGTCTGATATTTTACTTAAAATAAATGAACTCATCTGTATAGGGTTAGAACAAGAAGAAGCATCAGAATTCCCTAAATCTTTTTCAAAGCATTAAAAGCAGGACTGCAACTAACACTTTCTTTTAATGTTGATCAGTTACTTGCGTGTCAGAAAATGATGAAACGTGTCCATCACTGTTTCTTAAAGCCCAGAATGATGCCATCAAATGCGTTTTTTTTTTTTGTTTTTTTTTTGTACATGACCAAAACATATGCAGGTTGCTGTCATAGAAGAGTAAAGAAACCAAAAAATATTGTAAAATAAGAAGCTGGAATGATAGAATTTGGATTTTCTTTAAAAACTTATCCAAACTAAATTATTGATTTTCAAAGAGCTTAGCGATAATCTCATAGTTCATTAATCAGTTATTTATTCCATCTCTAACTAAAGGATGAAGCCGAAGCAGCAAATGGTTTGTTACACAGAACCATCTAAAAAGTCATTCACAGAAATATTTTTTTAAAAGGGCAGACACTTTCAAAAAGTTGTAGCTGCCAGCAGTCCCTTAGAGGACACTGGTTGGTTATTGCATCACTGCTATTACGGAGCCAAACTGAGCTCAAGTACAAACCTCTTAACATATTATTTTTTCACTACACAGAATTGTATATGAGTTATCATAGAATTTTCTACATGATTTTTACAACAAAATTCATACTGGGGGAATAAAAAGTTGCTTTTTCAACTTGGAGTTAAACATTTAACTCATCTAAATTCTGATGAAATACAACAGACTCCAAGATTAAATGTTCAGGACAATGCTTGACCCACACTAGGAAGTAAAGGTCTGAATAAATTCTGTCTCTTGCAATTTCACCGAACTTTCTGGGAATGCAATCCTGACATCACTAGAAAACCTTTAAAGAGCCAATTTATTTTAAAAAATGACTGCTGTGATCCTCACTATCACATATTGCTTACACATGGCCATTTACTCTCAGTCAAACTGACCAACTATGTCAAATCAATAATCGGCGTGGCTGCCTTTTGTTAAAACAGATGCTCAAAAAGTCCAGTCTAAACAGCAAACAGAAATCACATGAATATGGAATATTTTCTTCTCTGAGTCTGCTGCATCATTTCAGTGTACAATAACTGGGTTCAAATGATTGATTATGCTGCAGATACCAGCTTTTTATAATAACTTATAATACCTTTAGGCTAATAAAGCTAGCAGATAAAGCGGAGTCAGAGCACCGTGGCCCGATTAGTTGATGTAGAGATTATGTAGAGATTATTTTTTCCTTTTGACGAGTCTGTTGGTTTAAGAGTAGATTTCCATCTGTCAAGATTTTCTTTTGTTCTCTACAGCCTTACTCGCAAGGTAACTTAACAATGTGTGGGCTAAAAACTTTGGTCGGCTTCCACAGCTGTAACAACAGGCCTAAACAAGGCCAGTGAAATGCTGGATAATTTTTAGGGCAGGCCCCATGAAGGAGGAATTTTTCACTAGAGTACGACTGATTGTTCTCTGTTAGTCTCTTCATTTTAACTTAGGCACATCACACATGGTAGAGTCGAATATTTCTTACAGCAGGCGAACCAGAAGGAGTGGGAGGTTACAAACACTCACTGACACACTCAGGGGACACAGGAAACGGAGAAAGAAAGAGGAAAGCCAACTAGGCTCAGCTGATACAGGAAACGTAATGGCTAAGACCAGAGGCTGAGACAAGTCTGGAATAAGAAAAAAGAAAAAAAAGAGGGAAATCTCGGAACAGAACCAAACTGAAGAATGAGACCAATCTCCAGAACCACAGCCCTACATTCATCCTTTAAACTCTACTTATCTGTAACTCGACCTCATGTTTTATTTTTTTCATGGTTACTTTATAATAATTTAACTTCAACCTGAAGCATAACCAGAATAAATAATTGTAAATAAAGTGGCATCAGAGTGGTGTTGTACTTACAGGACTGGGCGGTCCTGGCTTCAATAGGCTGAGTAAAGACTCCTAAACCCATCTCGGACCGTGCCGCCAGGGAAAACATATACAGCGTATCTGGCTTTAGACCATCAACTGCATATGAGCCCGCTGCGTCGAAAGTGACACGATGCTGCAGAGAAATGAAAACCATAAGATCATGATGACAACAGCACACACATGTACACTGTACTGGGCAAAAGGCTTAGTTATATTCTCATGCTCATCAGTAAACAACATCATGAGTCAGTCTGGATTGTATGCAGAGACAGAAGACACTGAGACAGACTGAATTCACAACAGAATTGTAGCGAGTTTTCCAAAATGCTAAAGTACCTATCAAAAATTTGTCTAAAAGTGGATTTTTCTCTCTACTTCAAGTGACCAAGAGTCTTTTAATTTGTATTTGTACAGTATGGTCAGTGAAATGCTGCATTACTGTATGAAGCTAAAGAGCCCATATGTCGCTTTTTGAGTTTCTTCTTTCCGTTAGTGTGTCAGTGCTTTTTTGTACATTTAAAGGGTCTGTAAACATACCAAGTCCAAAGCCCAAAGGGAGTTATTGTCTCCTACAGAAAACACTTGTCCATATTTGCCTGAAACAGCCCATTTGAAGCCTAGACTTTTCTTCTGTTACTGATCTACATCAGCATGCAACGCATTTGCATAGCACTTGCCTAGTGGCTAGTTTGGCACACTGTCAAACAAAAAAATGTGCTGCTGCCTTGCAGTCTGACAATAATCCTTCACTAGAGCTGCTTCTGCTAGAGCTACATTCCTATACTAAGAGATCTGAGGTTTCGCTAGCTCAACAGCGTTACCTTACTTTTGTCAGTCCAGTGCACCAGTTACAGCCGACGGAAAGAAAATATTTTTTGAACACAAAAGCATGTAAACATATTCTAGTGGACGTCAAGAATAAAATTATAAACCTCTAAATATGCATTATAAGGGCTCTTTCATTTATACATTATATGTACACACACACACACACAATTTTCTCATAAGCTTTGCTGAGATAAATCCAATCAGATGTGACTGGTGCAGGTGTCCGTAAGGGCTCATAACATGAACCTTTTGCATTAAGGTTGTGTCGGCAGGAAAATTACTTTGTGAAGTAATTCTGAGATCAGACAGGTAAAATGAAATGAAATGAAACGTAAAAAGACAGAGGGGTTGCTGCAGGAGCAAACAACAGTGTGAATAAAAACAGGTTTGTAACTGTTGTCTGCACCTGTCAGTTTCAAACAAAAAAAACAAAAACAAAGCGGTGTTAATTAGAAAAACAAGATAATCAGCTGCAGAACATATTATGTGCTTAGATAACACAACATAAAATGAAAAGAAAACACATCAACCATAAAAACGGACACACTATGAAAAATATTCGGTGCACATTTCAGTGGAAGGAAAATGTTTTAAAGGTAGTAGTTACCTTGTCTGAAGGATTGTTGGCCTCCCAGTAGAGCAGTTCAAAGCTAATGATGGGGTCCTGGACAGGCCAAAGCCACGACAGCATGATGCGTGAGTCCAGCTCGGCCTCGGCCTCGAAACCAGACGGCTGAGCTGGAACTGGAGGCAGGAACAAAGAGACGAAGAGACAAGAAGATGGGAATAGAGACAGCGAAGGGTGCATCGGGAGTGAAAATAAAAGCAGGGGAGTCAAGAGGTGAAGTGGGAGGCTGGGCACAGAGTGGCTGCATATTTGCTGCAGTCGATACTCATCAGTAATCACAACAGCAAGCACACTGAGGAGGTATAAAAGATGTCATCACCTTAAATTCTCTAAGGTGAAGTCGGTAAACTATGAATCACATTTACTAATGGTGTCTCACGTTCAGGAATTTACTGAAGTGTGATATACAGGCCACAGCCACAGCTGCTTCCTGGCTATTTGAAGCTTGGACCCGAGTTCACTACTAGTTTTTTATGAGGAATAGTTTGCAATGCTGGACTGGAAACAGAAAACAGAGAGACAGTGACAAACATGAAGCATTTAGCAGCTAAAGAGGCAAAAAGGTATTTGTCTCAGCAGCTGGTAGAAAAAATGTTTTTACATTTCACGTACACGTATGAAATATGGTAGACACAATGGGAGAGACTCCCTTCCTACAACAACCCTACTAGAAAATGTCACCCCTTTCCTTAGAGGGGATGTGCAGTTTAAAAACATGATAAATGTAATATGATTATTAAGGACTTCTGGCAGAAAGAGATGGGCAGCAGTGGAGAAAATACTCAGATCATTTGCTTACGGAAAAGTACTTATACCACATTATAAAATATTTGCATTGAAAATGTTCCTTAAAGTATTCAAGTGTAATCAGAAAAATATACTATGGTGTTAAGTCCTCGAAGTAGAAAAATGCCTGTTGTGATTCTTATACTAGAAGACAGTATATTATATAAATAGAGTATTTATACTTATGCATAGTGTAAAATCAGGATTTTACTGTTGCAGTAACCCTTGCTGTCTGCTCCTGAAAGAATCAGAACTGAGCAGAGCCAGAATCAATGAGCTCATTTGGATTCATCAATAAATCTCACGCCAGCCTGCTTCTCCAAACTGAGGGTGTGCAAACCTATATATATATATATATATATATATATATAAAAATATAAAAATCATTATATTTATAGCAAGCATGCCTCTAACTGGCACCATACTCTACATTTTAGATCTCCTATTGGTGCCAATCACAGGGAAATAAAATTTGCCTCTGTGGGTGAACAATACAGGGTTTGTAGTTGGTGGAATATCAGAATAGAAAAAACCATGAACATTTTTTTAACCAAATTTGCACCATCATATAATTGGTCTGTGCAAGTTTGTAAAATTGAAGACCAGATGTACGCATCAATGAGCCTGCAAAATTTCAGTACTCTAGCCATGTTCTTTATCAAGTCATGGCACTTCAAAGATTGCTCCACAGATTGGTACAAAGAAAACAGCACAAAAATCAGCATGCCATCACCCTCTTTAACTCGACCTATTTTTTTTTTTTTATTTGGTAAATTGAGGTGGAAGGTTGTACCTTAAATTAAATGCATCTCAGGACATTTCATTCTGTTTTGTATTTGAGTTTGTGCTATTCTAAATTTTGACACCAATATTTTCATTTTTACAGCAAACATATATCAGCTCTAAATATTAGTAATAAATCTCTATGATTTTTAGTAATCAATACTAATAATCAGACTGCCCCTGAAAAAGATAAAAATAAAACATCAGTCAGCCGCTTATATGAATCAAAGGTACATTTCTGGGTCAAATAAATATTTTGCGATGAAAAATTATCAAAATTATCTACACTAATAACTTCCATGCTCGGTAAAGTCCTGAGAGGTAACAATTACATTTAGTGAAAGTTTTGAGTTTAGTGCCTTTTAACACATCTGAGTAATAATGTCAGATGTCTTCATCTTGTTTCTCCAACTGTTAGTAGGTACAAAAAAAAAAAAATTCTGAATTTGCAAAACCACCAACATATTCAAATTTGCCTAAAAACAACTCAGATCCTTTGATGTTGCCATTTACAGTTAGCATGATGTATGACGCACACAACACATGGAAAGATTTTACATTAATTGCAATGGTGTACAGATAATAAACTAAAAACACTCTTTCCTTCTCAGTCTGATGCTTAATTGCCTTTTAATGTGTATTGAAGTTAAAATCTTTTCTTTCCGCATCTAAGGGTTCATATTTCACAAATAATATAATGTGAATTTGATTGGCTTCATTTTCCACTGCAGCCCTGGTGTGATTTTCTTCTTCGAATGAAGCACAGTAAGGTAAGAGTATTAAAAAATGAGCTTTCTGTGAATGGAACACAATTATTATTGCATGCAGGCAACCGCTTTGTTCTCAAAGATAAAGTATGCAAGGCTTTTATATTCCACACACACCCACACATACTGTATACAATATGCTCCTGAGGATCCTTCTACAATAATCCCAGCTGGCAAATATTTAACACACTTATGTTTCACATTACAGCTGTGTGATTGAATTTATTTCTGCTGCTGCCAAAACATTTTTTTCATGGGTCAATTACGCAAATATTTAACACTAGCTGACATGTGGCTTCATGCAAGCAGCCAGGCATCAATCTGAATTACACAACTCAGTGTAAGTCAGAGGTGCTACATGTAACAGTGACAGTTAGCAGCAGACTGCTGGTTATCATTCACAGCTAACTTTATTGCTGCTAATGATCCTAATAACCCACCTCCAGAGTTGACACATTACCAACGGCGGTAACTCAAATTAATTTGTTATTGCACACAATTGTCTTTTTAAATTAAGAAATACATGTGCTGACATGAAATTGAGAGGAAGTAGAATAATAATGTAACACTTATTGTTTGCTTTGTTTAATCCTGCTATAATTGTCAAACCATTATTTATGATTAATTCGACTTTATTAAAGTCAAAAAGAATGTGTTTATAGTTTGCACATCAACTGCTTTCAGTTTTCTAGACAGCACTGCATACTTGGGCTGTCCAGGAGGACTGGTTGTTTGGTTCTTTGATTTGCTCACATCTGACTAAATTCTCATTGATTCAACAATTGCCAGTGTTTCTTTTATTATGGGGATAAGCACTGCATCAAAAACCTTCCAGGATCAATTCATATTTTTTGGCAGAAGGGGGAACAGGCTACCTGTGAACTCCCTCACATTTTAAAAACTTTCAGCTGGCTCAACGTAACAGAGACAGCTTAGTTTAATGTTCTTAACATTTACTAAACATTTACTCTGGGTCGGCTCTAAAGCAACAGACACCATGTCAAAGAATGAATCAGTAAAGCTGCATTTTGTCAAAACAGATGAGCAAAAAGGCGAGTGCAAACTTTGCTAATGACATATCACAGCTCAATAATCAACACTGCATATCATAACACACTATATGAATATGGGAAGATATAAGCTGAATGTGATTTAATACGCCGCAAATACTAACTTTTTGTGTTTAGTTGTCATTATTTAGGTTGAAAAGTAAAGCTGGCAGAGTAAAGTCAGTGCACTGTAGCCCATTTAGTTGATCTAAAGATAATATGCATTTTTTCCGGCTACAATCAATTGAAGAGTAGATAAGATTTCAATAGAGCAACAGCTCTACTGCATACTCAAAACTATTGGTACATATTATGGAAGTGGTACACAGTCTAAATTAATAAATCAGTGGTGATGAAAGAACATCAGGCTAAAGAGTCAGACGTTTTTTAGAGTAGTTGCTAAAAAACAGACGTAAAAAAATAAGTTTGAATGTTACATTCATCAGGTGTTCAGAGAACATCACTGCATAATGAAGCTGGGAAAAAAGAAATTTAACTGTTTGTCTGAAAAACAGATTGAAAGATGACTAATTTGTTTGACAACTCATCGATTAATCTTTGCAGTTTCATATAACACTGTGAAAACTAGAGTTTGGAAAAAAGTCAAGAATTTTTGCATGTTGCTGTATTTAAAGCAAGTAATCAAAATATTTCTTCCACTGCTGCCGAGAACAAAATGATACAAGAAAATCTGATCCACTGCTTATAATATGTGACTGCAACACCCTTAGAGCTCGGTACATTTAGTGAGCATGCCCTCACCTCCCTGCTGGGTTTTAATCTGTAGAATATCAGAAGGAGGTCCGTCTCCCACAGAGGTGAAGCCCAGCACCCTCAGGCTGTAGGTGATGTCTGTGGTCAGGCCTGAGATGGTGGTGAACTGGCTGTCGTCTGTGTTGTGTTTCTGCCAGGCGCTGAGCGGGGCATCAGGGTCGGAGCTGTAGTAGACCCGATATCCCCGGATTTGGCCATTGGGCTCCTCTGGAGTTTCCCACTGGACCAGCATGGTGCTGGAGCTCAGCATACGTGCCTGGACATGAAGAGGTGGCGATGAAGGTGCCTGTTCGCTTGTCCGTGTGTCCACAATACCGCTGGGAGGCCCACGGCCTACATTGTTAACGGCCATGACACGAAACTCGTATTCAGAGAAAGGGCTGAGGCCACCGATGCTGTATCTGGTTGTGGCAACGCCGTCTACCTCCTGGAAACCGTTGTCAGACAGCTTGGCACGGTACTGAATCACATAGTAGGACACAGGTTCTGGGTTGCCAGAGTCCCAGGTGAGGGTGACACTGGTGGCCGTGGTTTCTGTCACAATGAGGGAGGTGGGCGGCTTTGGAAGAGCTGTTAGGGAGTGGAGACAGACACAAGAGTCAGAACAACATGCTGCTACTATTCCACCTCTCTGGCAAGAAAGTCCAGCAGGAAGAACGCCCACTGAAACTCTGAGTACATGGAGCTGTGCAGCACTGCCAGTCTATTGGATAATTATCTTTCCTGATCTGCACTGGGCCAGCAGGCTCGGCACATATTATGCTGCCAAGCAGATGGTTGCATGTTCTCCTATATAATACATCTATAATGTACCCAACCGGAGTTGGAGATCATCAGAACTGCATGTATTTATGGCAGCTACATTGCAGAGCCTTCCGTGTTGAATTTTTAACAGATGTAAGAAAGCTACTCATTTCATATGGAGATCAACAGGTGTCATAGAGCAAAAACACATATCACATTTATGCACACAAATTAATAAATTGTGGACACAGTTCACTTCATTTCTATTTGTGTGCAACAGCCATTTTGTTAAATAACTGCTGACACACACGTACAGGCAAACAAACAAACTCTGGATATGAGCATTTCCATCTGGGTGCAATTTAGATTAAACTGTGCATGATCTGACAACTGCTTATTTTTCAGTGCAGACAGCTGCACATTTCAGCGAACTGAAACACTGTCAACTGCATTAAAACGACAGCATTAAGAAGAGTTCTTGAGGGACAAGTGGAAAGCACACGATAACCTAATGATATTAATATCAAGGAATTAAATCTGCAGGTAACTGAACAGCAGATCAAGACTGCTCTACAGGGTTCTCTCTACATATATTACACATGGCAGTCTGTTCTTAACAATATTTAAGAACACTAATTATCCATATGATCTAATGTACTGAGCCATGTGTTTATCTTTAACAGTTTTATCAGTTTGTCTTTATCTCCATGATGACTGCCATACTTGCATAAAACTTCTACATCAGTGTGGGCAATCCCATCAAAACATCATATGGACTTGGGGAGACAACAAAATTTATGTCACACAGACCCTTGTGTACCTGCAGATGTGACAAGTAAAATAACGTCCTATTTCTTTATATTCACAAAACTCCTTCTGTTTTTTAAACCTTTGTGAAGGATTACATAGAGATTCCTTTATATGTCGGGAAGCTAGAAAAACAAATGAACTAACCAGCTATTCTGTTGGTTGACAATTTGACAGTCCAACTGTGCAAATTGTTAACTTGAAAAGAAAATATTATAGCCAGTTTAACATGCTTTAATATTTCACAAAACTGGCTCCACACCTGGCAGAATTACCTCCTCAACTGTTTCTCACCAGGCATCGCTGTATTGGTCCTGTTTTTGTGGCAGTAAGTGGACACTACATAAAAGATGGTAAACAAGATAAAAATTTTGTCCCGTTTGTGTCTCAATCAGTCGGGATTCTGCTTTGCTCAGATGGACTAAAAGTGCTAGTTTAAATGTATTCAATGATGCCATCTGTATGATTCCACTGTAAAGCAGATCATATGAAAAATGAAGATTGCCAACGATATACGATCATCACATCGCCCACCCCTACTCCTACATATAATCATTTATGTTGCTTAGCGCTAATGTTGTTTTCTTGAACTGAAACCATTTTTCAAAACTTGGGAAATCTTGTTAGACAGTGCTGAAATTTTCTGTGTTGACATTTCACTTGTCACAGCAACCCTGTTCTATCAGTTTGTGTGCATTCATTAACAATTCTAGAAAGCACAGTTTAATAGTCAGAGCATATAAATGTGTTTTTTAGTTTTCTATGACACCTGCCAGGTTCTATGATTTCACCAAATTTCTGTCACAGCAGAAAGGATGTATATTTAAGAGAATTTTAAAAAATGGTTTGGTAAGACAGAGATTTTATTCATTCTGTCTGTTTGCACACTGTACACTCCACTATTTACTGATGTTCCAGAGTGAAAAGAGCCTTTTAAACAATGGTACAGGAGGGAAGAGGTAGGAAATAAAGATAACCGTCTTCCATGGTTGAAACCAATTTCAGAAAGACATTCATCATCGTAATTATGCTGTGGCCTTGATGTGGAGTAGAACACAGTCAATTCAAGATCTGTGAGTAATATAGCGGAGGCAGCCTGAATCAAATGAAATGCTGTCTTGAATGTCATGTGTGTTATGTGAGTGTGTGTGAGAGAGAGAGAATTAAAAACAGCGCAGACAATAAAAACATCGTGGTGGTCAGGGTTTTGTGCTGCTGCAGTGAAAATGGATGTGCTGAAGTCTGAAGCGGAGCAGTGGGCTTTGCAGAAACGCTCACAGGCTGCCATTTGGGATGAACCACTGCAACCAGGCGCTTTTAGCTCTGCTGCTCCAGTCTTGACATCTGCTTCATTATCATGCAGTGCATTCAACTATTCTTCTTCTTCTGTACAAACATGCGAACCCCAGCAGGCTGTGAATGAATGAGACTGCTGCTTCTGACAATTCTCCCTTCGATCTGTTACTGTAAAGCTAAACATTAGATGCTATTATACAACAAAACCGAATGTAAAATAAAAGAATAAAGGAATCTTATTCTCTCCTTGATTATGTTTGTTTGTGACATATCACAAATGCATTTCTAATCATTTAGTCAGTGAGATGTGTCCTCTTTCTTTTTGCAGTCAGGGCTCAAGCCGGCAAAAAGAGACGACGAGCAACGAGGGAGACACACATCCCTTAAATGAAAGGGAAAACAATTGCTATAGGACTGAAGTGGCACCTTAAACATAGCATGGATCTGTCAGAGTGTTCAGGGCTTATTGTGCAACTAATAACAGACTTTTGATGCTACAGTGGAAAATGTTACCAAGAAATGATACCTGCTGCTGCTCTGTTTATACCGTCTGTATATTACGTATATTTATGGCATACACCGACCTATTCATCAATTTAGCAATGATTTGGTGTCTGGCATCAAGAATAGCTGTGTTTGTGTCAGTCGTGTGGTTGAGGTAGGCATGTACGTTGTCTTCACCCCTTGAATTAACATCAAACAAAGCATGATATTTTCCTCAACTTAACCCAAGTAGTTTAGGTACCAAAACACAAACAAGAGTGAGAGTACATGTGAATAAGACAAATATTGTAAATCGCTTTGCAGAAGCTAACTAAGGTTAAAACACGCCGTAAAAGTATGAACCATTCACTATTTAGTTTACATTGTGAACGTTTGATTTTTAACCCGTAACATGGTATTTTCCACAGTTTAACCAAAGAGTAAATGAAAACGAAACGTAAGTCAAAGAATTATGGTCAAAGAAGTATGATACATGGTCTGTCTAGAGGAACTGTCCCTATAAAAGCTCTTTGAGAGTTGTTTTCAGGGTAGGTATTTCTGAATGGCCCTGAAAATACTGCTGGGTGAGTCTCAGCGCTGGTTAAACTAAAAGGAAGGAACAGTGATTGGCTACATTCAGAGATGACAACAAGTGCCATTTTCTTCACTCTCAATGTTCTTATTAAGCAGCCATATTGTCAAATATCTATTTCCTACGCGGGCATAAAGTGGAGTTACATTAAGTAACTACTACTACTATTGGTTGTTGTGATGCACTATGTTGAAGCTGTATGATTCACCACCGCAATGAAAATAGAAAGGCTGAAAGGGGCCAATTAGGGAGTCATTCCTGTAAACACTATCTCACACCTGCTCTGAGTTCCTTCAGGGGAAAACCACCTGCTGTTACATTATTAGGAGAAAATATCTCTTTCAAAACATAACAGAGATGCAATTTCATTGTATAGGAATGTAATTTTTCAGAGACAGTGTTGGTTGATGATGTGCGTCACCCTGAGTGCTTGTTATATTTGAATCATTGTTAAAATGTAAATCAAACTGAACATTTCCTTTGAATATTTGACAATGAGATATTGAAGTTTAAAAAAAAAAAACACTTGTGCTCTGGCTGGTTTATCTGTCCACAATATTACGATTTCACAACCTTCATAAGGTAATACAGTGGAGGCCTAATTGGGAGAGACAGGAATCAGGCCCCTTTAGCCGCAGTTTATTGTGGGATATGAATTTCACTCACTTGGGCTTCATAGCAACTAAAAAAAATAAAGTAAAATCAACTAGTAAAAAAAGCAGATATTTGTTAAAGTACAGACAGAGTAGAAAACAGGACGGCTGCTTACTGAAACATGATCAACTGTATATAAATAAAGTAGTCTACTATATATATATTGCATAGAAAAAAATAGAGAAACTCTCTAAAATGAAGGAATTATTGTAAATACTTTAGGAGACAACTTTTTTTAAACTTTACTGCCTTAACTTCATGTAACTGAAAACAGTGCTTGACTTTATTTGATGTAAATATATTCTGCTTTTTGCCGAGGCCACCGCACATGGGATTATGTCTTGTTAATGAACAGTAAACGAAGTGCAGGTTCATTCTGCAGCGTCTTATCAAGCTGTCACAACATGTTCTAATACTGATATTAATGGCTGCTCTGTCTGAGACTGCAAATGGGAACTCTTTATGCATGCTTTAGTTGACCTCACTGTCACAGTTTCACCCCGGTACTGAGGAAACCAATCCCCAGCACAGGGTCACTTCAAGTAGATGAAAAATAAAAATAAAACACATTAATTCACTAATCACTAGATACATTTTCTCATACTGACCTGTACCGTGCAGAGATTTGAGACATTAATCTTTGTGAGCTCTTTGACTAATTTGAAAAACTTTGAGAACAGCTTCCTGGTTTCCCTCCATCAACATCAGACGTCACTGTCAACAGTTCAACAGTTTCTTACACAGTAATCCATACAAAAAAACTGTTTATCAAAGCAATTCCAAAGCAATGGAATGGTGTTTCCAGAATAGTTGTGAAGTCCACATGGACTGAGTGATTGGTTGGTTGATATGCATCTGATCAAATTCTCATTGGTTGCACAATCATGAATGTTTCTTTCATAATGGGAAAAGCTCTACATCAATAGCGTTTCTGGGCTAATCCATCATTTTTGGCAGCTGGAGGAACAGACTACCTGTGCACACCCCTGCGTTTTCACAATTTTGAACTCACTCAACTTAATGGAGACGGCTTGATTTAACTAGCTGAATGTTAACTGAACATTTATTCGTGTTCGGATCCGAAATAACTGACACCATTCGAGAGCAGTCATCGATGTAGCTGCATTTTGTACAACAAATGACCGAAAAATATAAATTTTGCAAACAGCAGAAATGGTACAGCCATGGGCATCTAACAAGATTTTCTTTGCCCTAGTTTTCACACACCAGATACTAAATCATGCCCAGTAATTTCAGTGGTCAACTCCAGAGTAACTGAGCCGATATAAAAATGCCAAATGAAATAGACAAAACCTTTACATTTTGACAAGGCATACTTTTACTCTGATGATAAATTAGCTTAAGTTGTCAAGCTTACAGATCTCTGTTTTATTTTGTTCTTTGTCAACAATAACTGAAAACACATCGATATCTCATTTTCAGTGCTGACAGTGGCCAGGTGAAGTCGCTTATTTCTGCTTAATTAGTCTGCATATAAAAACCAGGTGTGTGGACGTGATACAAGCACAGAGAACAGTGTCAATGAGCAGAAAAACATACTTGTGAGGGAGCGTTTGTGTTCCACATGCAGAATTGTGGTTATGGCTGTGATAAGACCTCGTCCAACCCACCCCAAACATTCACAGCTGCACCAAACTCCTTCGCTTGTCAAGTTGACTTTTAAGACTTTTTAGAGGTGGAGACGGTGGCTGATAACTTTGCTCCTTTGATTGGTTTTATGAATAATACCACTGAACAATGTCAGCTTCTTCATTGTTATTGTCTATCCAGTATGGTGAAGTGCTCTAATCCCTCACAGCTTGATAAAGGTACTTTTTCCAAAGTAAAGCAAAAAGTTATAACTTAACACTCCAAAATGTAGTTTTGCGTCTCTTATAAAACACAGCGAGATAACAGTGACTAAACAAACATGTCATTCAATAGCTTTGACATGCTAATTTATACTAATGGGTCACAAGGAAAGAAACATTATGGGTTTTAAAAGTAACCATAGCGGCACAGTTATCATCTACTGTCCCACCTTTAAAGTCTTTAACATCACCTTGATCAGTGAGCAGGTGTTGTGCATTTACCAGAGCTTCATGTTCATGGGGCAGCATTAGTGCAGACGGAGCAGCAGTGCTCTCTGTGAGGATGCTTTCCCTCCTACAGACACAGTTCTGTAAGCTTGTATGATGTGCATAAGCCTAGCTTTTATGTAAATGGGTTACACACTAATTAGATGTCTTATCTTTCTTGTGTGAAGTTAGCGTGCTAAATGTATGTGCTGTTTTGTGAGAACATGAAAGAAAGTCTGTGACAAGGGTGACATATGCTTCTATTTGCTATTGTCACTCATGTAGCTAACTGTCAGTTTGAGTTAGAATTGATAGCTCCAGTAAAAGATCTCAAACACAATGCCAACAGTACGGCTGCAGCTATATCTGACAGTGAAATGCAGCTGAAGGCTTGCTGAGATTACTTTCTAACTGCTTCGAAAGTGAAAAACTTGCATTTGAACTTCCAATTTGATCAAATTATTTTGTTTTAAGGACTCTGATTCTGTAAAACTCTAACACACACTCTCTGAAATCTTTCATTCCATTTTTCTCCACGTGTCAGATCCCATCCACACACACCTCCACACACAGTGTTTCTGACCTTTGACAGTGATCTGGGCTGTCGTCTCGATCATGCCCAGGGAGGATATGGCCACACAGGTGTAGTTGGCAGACTGGCGGATGTTGGTGAGCTCCAGGACGTTGCGGCCAATAGGCATCTCATCCTCGCGGGTCAGCTCCACTTCACCGCTCATCCACTTGACGTATGGCATGGGGGCGCCGACCGCCACGCAGGTCAAGTTGACACTCCCGCCAGGCATCACCTCGTGATTGGTGGGAGGGATGGAAAAACGTGGAGGCACACGGCGAACTGCAGGGATGAAGAGAGAGAGCGTGAGAGGACACAGAGGAGGGAGGTGGAGGGGAAACCACTGGGCTGACTCAGTGTTTGACTGGCCTGACTTGTACTGTGCACCACTGTGTGTGAACTGGTCAGGGTGAATGGTCCTGAATGACCGATTAGCTTCAGCCTGGGGAGTTTTAGTGCTCCATCATGCTCTTTCATCAGTTTTAGGCTGATTCATGGAGTGTGAAAGTGCTGCTCCACTCTCAAGTCAGTTCAAAGCCAATTTATAGGCAGGATTTTTCTCTTGCTATTTAAATGGTCTTCATCAGAACTGCTTTCAGATGACATTTTAAGTAATCCAGCCTAAATGCTATATTGATTGATATCATCATTTTTGATTTGATGTTGAGTGTTAAGTGTTGTTCTGAGAGTAATTAATTAGTTTTATATTATAAGAGAGAGGTGTAATTTCATCGTGTTACAGGGCTATTTATGATGTCATTTTGGTTTAGAAGAAAAATATTACTACAAAATCACTGCATGATTTGGCACATGATCCTACCATTTAATAAAATTTAAACTTGTGTAATCCATCTTTAGTGGCTGTCATGTCTAGTGGTCATTTTTACCTTTGCAGTTGCATTACCATGCAAAGACAGCATGCTTTTTCTCATGGTAATGTATATCCTCGCATGCCTTCTTTACAACTTAGAACTACTAAGCGAGGGTGTGACACATAGACATGAGAATGAAGGAGCTGAAGCTGCCAAATGAGAAATCCTTCATTCCATATCGACACCCACGAAGGTGCAACATGTATTTGTCATGTCACTTGATGTAAGATTTCATCGTAGATACACCTGTTTGCGTGCTCTAGGTTCCTCCAGAAGCCAGCACTCTCCTCAAGGTGCATTTAAGCAAATGTAAAATCCTCCATCATCTGGAAGGACGAACGTGGGGAAAGAGGACGCAAAGAAGCACAAGTTTGCATCCTGAAAAGCACCCATAATGAAACTGTGACTTGAACAGACACGCTCATGATGGAAGCAAATCGGAAGTCTTTCAATAATAAATAGAAAACAGTGTGAAACAGAGACTGCCAGAAAAGCAGAAAATTATTCAACTATGTAAAGAATTTAAAGAGTCAGATTTACATACACGAAAACACAAGGCCAATTTACACAAGGCTGTTTATCAAATCTGTGCATCATTAGCACCAAATTTTGTGATGCTGAGCTTATAATGATGCAGTGTGTTAAAAGCAGTTCTGTATTAAATATGGACAGCATTGTTTTGTTTTCACAACAATGCACAATTATACAGCTTTAGGTTTCACTGTATGTTAATTATATCACCACCAGTGCGATGTGCAGTTTCATTTTTGAGGAGGTGGCAGACAGCTGTGACAGCTATGTGTGGTTGCTGTCTTTCTTTATTATTCATTATTAATTACACATCTACTGCTGTTGCTTTCTGAGTACAGCACCGTTAATGTTTTCAAGTAGAGACTCTTACAGTTGAACCAGCATCCTCATCTTTAGAATTCACAGTGTCGCCCCCCGCTCTCTACCAGGTTTCCACTGGAGGAACAAGCAAGCTGTTTGAGGGTGGCCTGAACCTTTGTATGTGTTCAGATTGGAAGAACTACCCCTGTAGAACTTCTTTCAGGGCCATTTTCAAGGAAGAAAAAGAGGACCTACTAGAGAGCAGGTACTTCTGAGCGGCCCTGAGAAACTGCTGTGCAGGTCTTAACGGTAACTGGTTAACCCTATTATCACCAAAAATGCTTGAAAAAGCAGATTATCTTTAAAAGCAACTGACAAAGAGAGGAATTGTGAACAACTGTCTAATTTTCAATTTTCTTTTGGTCCTTGAACTAATTGTGTGTGATGTATGGTCAGGAAATTGAGTCCAAATTAACCAAATCTAAGCTTAATATTTCATCTAATCTGCTCTATTCTATATGTCTAATTTAAATATTTGCTCTAGATAAACCCTATGGCAGCGGAGTCTGTTAAAAGAAAATCTAAACTTTTAACTCTGTGTTTCTCAGTGCAATGTGACAAATTCTGAGTTTTCAGGTGAACTGCAGGCTGTGTTTACACAGAGGTAAGACTTTACATTACAGTTAAAAATGAGCCCACAGTGAGTGAAAATGTGACAAGAGCAAAGAAAGAAAAAAAAAAGCTTAGAAATTGCTCAGTGTTAAGAGACTTAAACTTGGAAAACTCAATGAGTGCCATGTATTTCTGCCTCTGTCCTCATTGATTAGCAGTCCTTTCCTCTCTAACATCACCATTATCAATATCAAATTTAATACATAGGATTACATTAATAAACCTCCATTATTCTATTTTCTGTGTGCACATAGAACTGGAGCTACTTCTATGTAAATGTTTGTGCCACCTTGCACCTGTAGTGAGATCCTGCAGTAGAAAGCTGTAGTTTGACAGATGATCCACCCTCTAGTTTGTCACAGTGAACCCTTAGTGTCATGATTGAACTGTCCTTTCAAAGTAAAAATCTGCATTCAAGAACTATTTTCTACAGTCTGATACAAAAAGGATTACTTCAACCTCTCAGGGTTCCTAGATGTCAAAATGGCATTACCTGATATTATGCTGTCTTTCCTCTCCTGGATATAAACGCTACCTTGAGCTGCCATGTTCACTTAGAAACTGGGTAAATTAAGAGCACAGTGCTTGAGGCGTCACTAGATTTCTCTGGACAATGTGGAGTTTCCTGCTGGGCAGCAGAAATTAAAATGCACCCGCAGCCTACTGTGCTGCTTCCATTCTGAAAGTGTGCTGGAAAAGGATTCTCCTCTATCGTTAGCTCTCTTCCTGAGAAATCTCCCCTAAGTGGTTCCTCATTACACACAGCTGAATTAGTGCAACAGTCTTGTGTGAGCATTAACTATGCAGACAGCTCTGTTGCAGCACTGAAGTCTTCGCTCTCTTGACTTAGCCAAGCGCACAGTAACGAAAATCTGACTCGCAGTGTAATTTAAGCTGTGAGCCGGAGAACTGGTGTGAGGAGCTTACACTGCGGATCAGGGGCTTTTCTAAGGGTTTCGACTTGGTTTAACTAAAGAAGGAGAAAAGCAGGGTTACACATTCTACCACTCTACCTCTGAGAGCAGGAATATCTGATGTATTGTGAGAAGTGACGAAGTTGAAGACTGTGAAGCAGCAGTTTGTAGCGGGCACATAATGTTTGGCTGATCAATGACTGACATGCGTGGGCTGAATGTTTCTGTGGCAGAAGAGATAATGCAGTGTTTTGGGCGTTGCTCTTACAAGAACAGCACTGTTTGCTGGCATGAGAAGCTGGAGGCTCTGAAATGCAGATGGCTGGCATTAAGACAGATTCTAGTGGAGGCTGGAATACTGCAGAGCACGATGTAGAGGAGGAGGAAGATTTAGGGGCAAAGTGTGAGGGCAGCTAGGTGGTGTCTCAGGGGAAGTCTTTTTTACTGTGAATGGTCAC
Source organism: Amphiprion ocellaris (assembly GCF_022539595.1). Lineage (NCBI taxonomy): Eukaryota > Metazoa > Chordata > Actinopteri > Pomacentridae > Amphiprion > Amphiprion ocellaris. The sequence continues at coordinate 31,588,437 of NC_072767.1, read as the reverse complement.
ATATTTGATGTTGGAGGGCATCTATTTTGAGGATTTTATTAAAGGTACAATAAGGTCAGATGAGATCACAACCAAGCATTTATTTTTTGGGTTGGTACCACTATTGATCAATGACTCAGTGTGATTTCATGCTTAGAATTCTGGCTTTAAAAAGATTATGCAACTTTTGTGTCTTTGTGTCTTCACTGTCATTACTTCAAATCATTATTTTCTCAGTTTAATCCTCTTTTAGAGGTGACTTTTATTGATGCTACTAAAAATAGCTCCAACAGGCCATGAAGCACAAGCAGTCACTCATCAAGGTTGTAAAATGAAAATCGGTCTAACGCAGAGTAATGAGCATTCCACACTAAAATGACTGCAGCATGTGTGGTTAAATGAGGAGGTCAGGAGCTCAAAACAGACAGTTGAGATAGTCCTTTAACTATTTCTTTTGTTTTGTTTTTGGAATAAATTTGACAAATCTCGAAGTTTCTTTCTAATCCTAGGTTTTTAAGTAAACCAGAGATTTTCCGAACAACAAATTTCTCTGCCGATAACACAAAAATTTAACTTCAGGCAAGTCGACAAGTCTCTAAGTTTTGCTTCTGTAAGTATTTACAAGCCACTAAAACCCATTATGATCTTCTTCAGTAACCAAACAGTATTTTAAATGCTGCTATAATTTGGTGCCATGTTTATGAGCATTGCACACTATCCTACAAAACAACTCACTAAATGAAATTTAATTTAGCTTTAAGACACCCACAAGCTTGTACTGAATGTGGTCACACATTTCTCTGGTTGAGTGGATATATTCTGACACAGCCTACATACAACCATATTTTTATTTTCTACATCAAAATACTGCCAACGCATGTTGGTTTTAACAGATGTCATCTGTCCCACTTTCACCTAAATGGTTTCCAAAATCCGGACCTCAGTGTAGTAAGATGAACAGTTAATCAGCATTGCAGAGTAATAAAAAATGTATAATTAGTTTAAACAATTGGGATTACTGGTGCTGACTACCCAAGGTAGCTATGTCTATTTATTTAGTTAACTAATCCCAAGCTACTGCCTCACCCAATTTGTTTGTCTGACTGCTCGTGTTTGTTGCCCTGTTTGACCTGCGGTCCCAGATCTAAACAATTACTTTGGTGAGTATGCTGACATGCAGATATTTAGCAGGTAGAGTTTAACTGTCGTCATCTTAGTTTTGTGTGTAAGCATTAGGGGTTGAACAATTATTGGATCTGATATTCAGCAATTCCTAAATTACCACTAATGTTATTTCTTTTTTAGACTCTCACTAAAATGTACTAAATAAAAAAAACAAAAACATACTACTTCTAAGTCTTGACACCAGCATTTAAATTTTTGATGTACATCTATATTGGCTCTAAATATCGCTTATCTGCCTTCTTGATTATCAATATTCTGTATCGGCCCTGAAATAAATTTATTGGTCAGCTCCGAATTAACAGGTCAACATTCGCTTAAGCCTTATGGCGGAGCTACATAAAAGTTAATTGTTTAATAGCTGAAATTAGTTCATTTGTAGAATTAGAATATTGTTTGTACACTTACATATTCTGCAGTTGGAGTCATATTTACTTGTAAAATTATTATCATGTCATATCATGTTAAAGTAATATATTATTGTCACATATATTGTATTTATTATGTCATAAATGTCATAAGATGGTGATTTTTTTGTTTGGTTATCTAACACATTTTGTAATATATTCAGACTTTGTTCGTGTTAGTGTTTGAACTACTGGGTTGATGTTGTGTTACCCTAAAATCTCTGGGGGAAACTAAAGGTCACATGTCAAGCTATTACTGCATGGTATAATGTGGAACAATCTAATAACAGTGATACATTTTCAGTAAGTGCACAGCAAAAGTCAAGACTTGACCTTTGATTCCCAAGTGCTCCTCCAACACACACAGCTGGCCTGTTGCTCATGTGGCCATGTGGGAAGTGTTTCACAGCCAACTTTGCTAATAAAGAAGAATAAGCTTTTAATTTGGATGATAGTTGATGATGTTCCACAGATGCGTTTAAGTCTGAAACTCTCAAATCTGGATGCCAACAAAGTGGTGTGACAGCGCTGTGTGTGTGTGTTGGTAAAAGTCAAACACTAGAGCCAGCAGTACATCAGAAACCTCACTAATAGACATCAATAACACTGAAATTACCTGTATATACTCTTACCATGACATAGTGGGGGTGAGTGGTGCATTACAATAGGATATATTAACTCCAGCTGGCCAGCAGTTAGACTGAATCTGAGTTTTAGATAATTGTGAATCTTAAGCAAACATTTCAGTTTTACATGGCATGAATGCAATATGAATCAAAATGTGAAAACAACATAGTAGCAAACCATAACACAGAGCAGTGCAAATACCTTCCCTAATATTCCTAAACCTATGATCTATTATCTAAAAGGCCATGGAAATTGTTATTTCTGTTTTGTAATTGCCCATTTAGATTCCTATTTTTATTTATTATTTGTATTTCTTTCCTATTCCTTTAGCGCTCCGGCAGTGTACGTGCTGCAGCACATAATGCAGAGATATCCAGGTTTTTAGATGGCGAGTGAAGGATGCATCTGTGCAGTATGTTCAGCGTATCCTAAATATAGTGGAAATATGTTTGATTCTTTAGTGGGGAAGTCTTAATCAGTGTAAATCCAACCATTGGTGAAAGTGTTTTAATGCTACCGTCTAATGCCATTGTGTGCAGCCTGTCAGCATTGGTAATAGATTTATTTCAGGCTTCTAATTGGCAAACATGGCTTTAGACTTAAGGTTCTGTTGAAGCCTGTTGGTTTGGGTCTTCACAGCTGATCATGGTGTTTTTTTTCCATGTCAACAAAAGAGTTCTTTTAAGATCAATGAACTAAAAAAACTCCTTTAAAAAATACCTATGTACATGTGAGTGGCAGCAGACTAAGAAAGACAGCCGTATTCGTTAGCATGTTGTTCAGCTCCACCTGGAGGCTCCTGAAGCATATCTGGGTCAGATGGAATATGTGTTTTCTTCACCCTCAGGCCTCCTTCCAGTTGGATGTATCTGGAATATTTCCACAGGGAGAAGTCCTGAAAACCTGATCATCTATTGCAGCTGACTGCTGTCAGTGAGAAGGAGCAGCAATAATTCAGTAATTCTGAACTCCTTTTCAGTCCATTTTCACAGCTCGTAACCACATTCTCATTGTTCCAACCACTGTCCAAAGCTCATGATCAGAGGTGAACGCCGGAAGGTAGATCAAACTATAAATTGAGAGCTTTCAAGCCTTCAGGTTCAACTCATTCTTCATGGGGGCAGTCTGGTACAATGCCAGTGTAAGAGTTTATTAGAGATGCAATGATTATTTCATTAATTATAAACCATTAAATTAATTGGTGATTATTTTTATGATTGATTAATAATTCAAAGTAATTTATCAAGAAAAAAAATGTCTGTAGCCTCTAAAATGCAGTTATTTTCGGTTTTTTTACTCCTCTGTGCCAGTAAAGCGAACATCTTTTTGTTGTAGACAAAACAAGAAATTTTAGGATGTCATTGTGGGCTTTGGTTACTACTTATCTATTTTTTTTATTATTATTATTTGAATTCCTAAAGACAAAAGAAATATTTGATTGATTGAGAAAACAATCAACAATGACAGCAAGTTTTAGCGCAGCGATGAGGGTTATACTGCACCCATGTATTTGTCAATTATGCATCCATCTCAGTCTCACCTACTAATGTTGAAACTCCTTCACACAAATGACTCACTACCACCTCCAATTCACAGAGGAATACGTAAACATGATGCTCCATACATATTCATTTTTTCATACATATTCATTTTCTGACGTATATCAGGGTCTAATAGTTCAAGGTAGCTCATACATCCCTCTCCCGAGCTTTTCCTTTGGGATTCCAAGGTATTGACGGTTATACTGATTAGTCACTGCAGTGCATGGGTTTGGTGGGATTATGCAACAGCTAATAAAAACAAATGAATACTTAGTGTGAACAGCTGCAGATGTTTTTGGTTTGTCAACATACTTGGCAGGTAGTTTGTTTATCTTGGCAAACTTGCCATAGTCCTTCAGTGTTTTCTGTCGCTTCAAAAAACAACTTTTACACTGACTTTAAATGTTTTTTTTCACTTTTCGATAAAGTAAATGCACTTCACGGGAGATGGTAACACCTTTTCTAAATACGTTTTGATGTACCAAACATTCAGCTCACATGACTCATCAGCTGTTTCCACATCTGGAGACTCCAGACTGCATGAAATGTGGTCAATACCAGCTGACATGAGTGACTCATTACAACTCTCCCAATTGAAAAGAATTTTTTAAGATCAATCTCTATTAAAACTTTATTTGTAGATCTGCAGTTTTTTTTAGGGGCTGGCAAACAATTGGCTCAGTCATGCATAGCAATGTCTATACAGACACCTTCTGACAACACTACACAGTCTAGTTTATTCAATTCAAAACAGATCATGAAAAAAGTCTAATTCAGATTGTCTAAAAAAAATGCAGCACTTCAAACATTTTTTTCACACTCACTCAACAGAAGTTTGGACTCATCATCATGCTGCAGAATGAATTTGAGACACACCTCCCTAACGGACAGATAAAATCTCAATATCTAAAGAGCCTAATACGCTTGCACAGCACTGTGTTTATTTATCAAATGTAGATAATTGACTCATTTGCACATGCCAGGTGAATCTGACACCTTTAGTTTGATTCAGTCAGGTAACACTGAAATGTTTACGTTAGATAATTAGTACAACATTATGAGTGTGGTGGCCGGCACTGTGGGAATCATTATGTTCTTGTATTAGTCAATTAGAAGGTTACGCATGGACATGGAAGATGGTGAGAGTACAAAAACAACTCAGAGGTTAGAAATGATGCTATTATTGCAACATTTAGTCTGGACAACGGCCTGATGGGTGGATGGAAGTACTGCTACCAGGGGTGAGACTGACTTTGTCACTTCGTGGCCATGATGACATTGAGAAGTAAGAGATACACATTAAGAGCAGCAAATTGTTAGAATGCATACAAACTCATATTTTTTATCGGCATGCCAGAGAAAAGAGACGAGAGAAGGAAGGGGAGGGAAGGAGTAATGAGTGAAAAAATTTCATGAAGCCGAGTCCTAAAACAGAAAAAAAGCTAGAGTTGGAGGATGGGTGAGGAAGCAAACATCTGTATGCACTGCAAGGGAGGTCATGCAGCAGCACATGTAAAGAGGCAGCAGCATGCTCACTGGACAATACATGGACTAGGACTAAGCAAACTGAATCATTTTTAATTTAGAACGCTTTGAATAGGATCTCAAGTTGAAGAAGAGCTTTTGTCATCAACTGCATTAATGATATCATAGCTTTACATGTAATCTTCATTGCAGCATTTTAGTTGATTCCACAGCAATGAATCAGACGTATGTATCTTTGAGAGAGCTGTTCATCTTCTGAAATAAAGTTTGGACCACCCAGGACCAAATCTCACATTAACTCTTTCAAATAATCTCTGAGACACAATAAACATTCAGACATTGTGGAAGCATTTAAAGCCAGTGGGAGGAGAGGAATAGAGTAAGATGATGTAACTTCACAAGAGACACCACTAGGTACCTCAAAGAGGATCCAACTCCCTGCTAAACTTCATCATAATCAAAAAAAGTAAATCAATAAATATCCACCTTCAATGTGTTTTTCAATTTCATTTCATGAAAACTAATCAATATGATGTGGTCAAGAATAAATGAATTTAAAATATTTCAGAGCTTAGTAAAGATGAAGAAATTGCAGTGCAGCAAAGCAGGAGGTGCTCTTTGCTTAACAATAGAACACATAAAACAGAAGAGAGAATAAATCTGTGCTGAAGTGTAAGAGGAGTTTAACCTGTGATTCTGGAAAACTTGTCTTATTACATAAATCAATATCAGGCTCAGCTAAGCTACGTCACTTTAAGTTGACATAAATTTAGTTAAACAGCGTGATGTTTGGTAAATTTAGATAATTTGTATGTACAGTCGCTTCAGGGAACATTCAAATCACTCCACATCTAGAACATTTTATAGTGTTTTAAATGTATTTTTTTAATAGATAAATTGGTTATTTTTCACCGATCGACAGGCAATAACGCTTCATACTCACGGAGTGAAAATTTCTAAAAATCAAAAGCTGAAATCTCTTATTTACAAAAAGAATTCAGACCCTCAGCCGCATGTGGCTCCAAGCACATTTTTAATTTATAGTCCTTGAAATTTAAGGCAAACTGAATGGACTAGAAAGAGTTTTGGAATACATAACCAGTGAGGTTTTTATGGTGAAGCATGGCGGACTATTTCTCAGCAGCAGGTGCTGAAAGACCGGTCAGAATCGAGGAAGGACCAGTGAAGCTAAATCAACAGAGGTCCTTGAAGAAAACATTGCAGAGATCTGAGACTGGGAATATGATTCACCTTCATGCACCACAATGCAAACATTTCTTTGAACTTGTTTTAATTTTGTCATAATGGGTTATTAGGTATAAACTGATGGATGATAAATGGCAAAATGCATCAAATCAGGATTAAATCTACAAAACAAGAAAGTGTGCTACAAGTGAAGGGATCTGGGTACTTTTGAAGCAACTGTCTTCTGTTGCACAGTGTGTGATGCTTTATATGCCAAAGATCAGACACTGCTGTATCTAACACTCTAGACAGCACTGAATATCTTGGAGAGCTAAAGTTTCTATGAACAGTCAGCTGCCTTCTGTTGCTTTCAGTTGGAAACGACTTCATATGTGACCATAACGCATTTTTTTGTTCTGAGTGTGTCAGACATCACAAATCTGCATCTTTTCTTAAAATCCTCATTTAATAAATTGTCCTTTATTCAGATTTGTCCTTTCAGATGAGATTTCAGAAAGCTATATTTTGGATTGAAAAATATGCTTTTTGAAAATCACATTAAAGCTATTTATTCTTCTTCACAGTCTCATTTTACCTTCATTACATCTTTAGTTTTCAATTTGTCATTATTACAAAACTAAAATTACTTTCTTGGGTGTTACTATTAAACTTAGCTTTCAGTGGTTCACAAGCACATCTTCTGTCAAATTACCTAAATATTTTTGCTGAAATCATAAATTGCACCCTCCTAGTATCCATATACATATGTTCTATTAGATCAGATATAAAAAACAAGCTGCACCACAAGTCTTCAAATCCACATATCAAACCAAAGACTTGAACTAGAGCTGCAATTCTCTCTTCGAGTACTTTCCTCCCCCTCAATTTCTGAGCTCCTCCACATTCTGCTATTAATGACCCAGCAGTAAGAGTTGTGGAAAGTCTGTAAACATTTTTGAAGCTATTTTGTTCTCTTGGAGAGTCTAGTTTTCTAGCAGACACAGATAAGAGGAAAGAATGGTAAAAGCAGTGTGAGCTCAGTGTAATGGTGGTCAGACAGCAGATGAGAGCTGAGACGAGCCATGCCTTTGAATTATCCAAGACAATGAATATATGATCAGCATGCTAAAGAGGACGTCATGAGGCTGAAGCAAAATTTTGTGAAGTGAGCACAAATCCTGAAATCAGACGAACACAAATTTTGTAAAGGTCATTTTCCCGGTTCACCAAGAAATGTGTGAGGTGTGTGACAACACCACATACTGGACGTATTATTATCATTTCACTGTGACAAAGATATAAGATTTTGTTGGGACAAGTGACAAAGTTTGAATGAAAATGAGGCTTTGTTGATAGGATTTGCTAGAATCCCAAGATTAAATCAGGCTCATGATACTCATGAACCAGCATGAGGAACAAAACACAGATAAGTTAGCCCATTTTTTTATAATATACGCCATGATAATATGCCATGTTGGTTGTTGAGCTGAGATCCGCAAACTTCTTGTATGCACTTGACTTTTTGGCCATCTGTTTGAACAAGATGCAGCCACACTGATGACTTCTTTGACATTCAGTTCAATGCGGTTTCAGTCATCTCAAGGTAGTTTACATAGTAAGACGAAGACCTTACAGTGTTATAATACAGAGAAATTCAGCAACAATTCTTCGGCGACAGCGGGAAAAAAAAAACTTCCCTTTAACATGGTGTCAGTGGGTTTGGAGCCAACTTCAAGTAAACATTCAGCAAATGTTAAATAAGTGAAGCACTTTTCCCCTGTAAAAATACCACTGACAATTGTTTGACCAATGAGAATTTGATCAAACGAGAGCATATTATTATAGTATTATATTCCATTATGCCTATAATTCTTTTTGGAAGTTGAATTTTGGTCTCTAATGCATGCTTTTTTTATCTGTTTTTTTTTTTTTTTTTTTTTTAGAAGTGCTTCAACTCATTATATTTTTGTTGTAACTAAATGCTGCATCATGACATTAGCGTTTGGCTGCAGTCAATGATTGGCTGCATTCAACGTTACAGTTTTGGAAAACTGCAGCTACAGCAGAGTCTGACTTGGTTTCAAACCTGAGGCTTTGAAATTATGGCAGTACTTCAGATTACCACAGAACAAAAAGGTGGTTTGTAGACTGTGCAGCATTTAGATGGCAGACCACAGAAGCACAACAACCACCTGAAGAGAAAACGCACAGAAACTATCCTGGAAGATGCACTGCCAGAAAAGACCACTCTAAGAGCTGTCTCATCCTGAATAGAAGCAGAGGTACAATTTCTTTTTGTCCTTGTAGCTGTTAAATACACTCATATAAAGCTCAAAGATCAAAAGTACAATTAACTTAAATGGCCCATTAGATTTTTTTGGGGGGGAAAAATGATCATCTGAATTGAACTGACTAATTTGTCAAATAGTATTTCAGGGGAGAGAAAATTGTCTTTTGTGGCAGTTCTTGAAAATTTCACAACGATAGAATGTGTTTCTTTGTAAATACACTGCTGCAGTTGAAATTTATTTGTCCTAATAAGATTTTATTGTATATTTTGAACTTGCTGTATTCTATGGTATGAAAAGGTTTATTCCTTTTGTCGAAAATAAAGAGGAATTTAACAAGAACCCTGGACACCTGAAATTACTTCTCCCACTTTGCAGTAAAATTTCACTTCACACAGCGTCGCTTCAGTGTCACATCCTCACTGTAATCTTTTCCTGGCGGGGAAACGCTCTCGTCATTTTATTACTGACATTTAAGATGTGCTCATTTCACAAAATTTCAAAGAAGCAGACTGCACAGGGTAATAAGTGATGTTGCTCATATACTGTAGATGCAGAGGGATGGCTGGGGTGGAGGTCGATGGGAGTTGGGAAGGGGAGGGGTCAGGGTGGTTGCACTGTCGGGTTGGGGTCCTGAGAGAGAGGCCGGGACGGGCCTAAGGCGCCCAGCGAGATGCCGGCGCGGCACGGCTCCAGTCAGCCAGGCCTCGGCTTTAGGGGGGTAAAGAGTGAAAAAACCAACCTTCCCGTTGATCTGAGTGGTGAGATTTGGGTTGTATTTTTGGATGGCAGGGTGCAATGACGATGGAGGGATTCAAGATAAAGTGAGAAAGAAAAAAATAAACAACGAGAGGGGCAAAATAAGGAGTGGGAGGAAGAAGACAAGGAGAAACAGAGAGAGTAAAACAGGCAAATATCTGCTTATCCGTTAACGAGTGAAAAAAATCACAGTGGAGACAACAGCCTGTGCAGCAGTGCAAACACACACACGCAACATATGGCATGTAACAATGCAAACCCATCACACACACACAAAGCAAAGAGGCCATGAACGACACAGTCTCACATAAGCAGAATAAGGCACACAGAAGGACAATCAGAGCTCGTCTAACGCTGTTTCCAGTCAGCCTTCACACACACACACACACATATATAATTACATACTCCCACTCTCCCCTCCCTGTCCTTAACTCTGCTGCAGCATCTGAACCCTCCAGAGCCTGTGAATTAAGACAGCATTAAGGAGGTCGAGGCTTGCTGACAACCAGACTTCATTAAGCACACAAAGCAGACAGTGTGTTACTGCTCACATTTATTCTGCTCATTGACTGTGGGGAGAACTCAGCCGTGGCACCCTGAAATCAATGAGCACGTAAGCATGCTCCCTAACAGGATTAATCAAACACTCACCTTGGAAATTTGTACTTGTTTTGCCATGAGCTCAGTCCAAACTGAGAGCGTTTTTATGGAGGGACACGTGATAAGCTCATGCCGTGTTAAAAAGAAGCACACTTGGACACTGTCTTGTCTTGAAGCTGCGTTTGAAACACAGCACAGATATTCGGCAGTTTACTCTGACCGTATGTCTATATTTGTATCTGCTGGATCTAAACTACAATCCACAGAATTCATGACCAGCTAATCGAAAATTTAACAGCTTTATCCAGCAGGCTATTAAATTTAGAAATGTTAGTTGAGCCCTCCATGGCATAAATAGTCTGTTAAAGTGACGGTATTCTGCCAATCAGAAAAGAGTCATTTTTATATTAATCTTTCTATTGGCTTCATTCAGACATACTCACCACGGTGACAGTTTAAGTCATGGTGTGCACATGAGGTTGTAACAAAAATAAAAACAAGATTGCATTAGTTTTTGGTGAGCATCATGAAGCTGATTTTTTTGTTGTTTTTTTTGTATGGACATTTCAGTTTGTAATAGATATGAAATTGTACAGCAAAGTAAATAAGAAAGGTGGGTTGGGATTTTGGCACACAAACTGTGGCTTTTTTGCTCTATGATGTTTTTGGATCTATAATGGTGTTGAAATGTGGAGAATGCCTTCCCTAAATCACTTCACACAGCTCAGAGTATTGTTGGTTGTGTGTACCTTCCTGATAATGTGACTGGGTTCAGTTCAGACTTGTCCTGTGTTCTAAGTTTTAAGGAAAAGTAGGTCCAACCTGGTAAGATTGCCGCTGCAATTTTTAACAAAAAGTTACAAGGATGCTCATTCTGAGATGAAGCCAACACGTTAGTGGTAGTTGCATTAACAGAAAGGTGTGTGCATGTCTGAAAGGGGCTTTACATGTACGCTGAAACACTTTCTGGTCTCTATTATCTAGCTGTGAAGCGGTCGCTTCTACACTATTAAAGATGAAAGGGCAGAAACAACAGTCCTTGTTTGGAGCAAAAACGACCGCTTTGACATGGACTCGAACTTGGTTTGGGCTTTAAAGTAGATTGGAACACACTGAAATCGTGATTTGAAAGTAGGCAATTAGCAAACTACAAAGGCTGCAATTCAGGATATATATTATGCAATGTGGTGGGTTTCTCGTGCTAATATTCCATCCCATGTCTTAAATCTATTACAATAATAAATACTGAAGTGAAGCAGACACCGGAATATTAGTATTTTTATTAATAATTCTTTGAACAGAATCATTCCATGCAACAACAAAACAAATTGGGGTCCTCATTGTCAGTATTGGTCTCTTGCAATTTAATTTGCAATTTAATTTTTTAAAGTGAAACTTCAGTTCATTATTCATCGTGTAATCGATTTAAAGCGTGATGCAGCGTGAACACATGAGACACCAAGAATAGTGTGACTGTCACACATGAAGGAGAGCATCAATGTGTATAACCATTGACACAACAGTTTTAATAATATGTCCGACATGCTCCAGAATGTATGTCCTAAATTGCAGCCTTTTGATTTTACAAACTGCATTGTTTTTATTCACAATGTAGAGATAGATTTATTGTTCAGCTCTACTGAACACACCCTTCCATCATTACAGTAACTATCTGTCAAAATATTTAGATGGCCAAAAAAAATTAAACCACTTTCCAGCTTAGTGACAAAGGACAAGCAGACATTTTATGAGCAATCAGTATGGTTTGAAAAGTGTTTGGTGAATTAAAGATCCCAGTGCCATTGTTGGGGTTGGAGGGGGGTCGTGTAGACCACTCTGATTACTCTAGTGGGTCATGACTTGAAAAGGTCGAAAACCACTGATCTAAGATGGTTCAGGTTATTGAATACATCACTCACTTTGTAGGTTGGAAAACCCCTTAAGGATAATTACATTAACAGACGCTAACTGGAGTCAGGAGTCCAATCAATGATGTGAACGGTTCCTCTCAAAGAAAGAGATCTCAGGAGACTTAATGACTGAGATTTGCTGCTTTGTGTAAAGGTGGTGAGGGCTGCAGAGTAATCTCAAAGAGTTTAAATATTCATCAGCTCAACAAACTGTCTATAAACTGAGACAATTTAGTGTTGTGGCTGCAATCCACTTACAGCCAGGTCACTGGCTCACTTTCATGGCTTACTGGGGGACACTTAATGGAAATAAGACATTGTTAGAAAAATCGGTTTCACCTATCCTTGTCAAAAGAAAACTGTTTCAGGTAAAAACGATCTGTTGAAATAATGTTAAGCTGAAGGTAAATCAGGCCTCAGCAGTCTGAATCCACCAAATCAGCTGACTAATGTCTACATTTACAATTGGACACAATGCAGACAAAAAACATGTGCATTGCAAACAAGTCTATGGATTTTGTCCTCCATCTTTAACAGCTGTGAAATCTTTCAGAAGAGTTAGTGAACCATGAGTTACAAAAAAATACCATGAAGCTTTCTGAAATCCAAAGTCTTTTTTTTTTTGGTTCGTAAGTATTTGGACAGTGATGCATTTTTTGTAATTTTGCCTTTTCACACCACAACAATGGGTTTTATAAGAAAGTATTGGAATGTCATTGAAGTGAAGATTTCCAGCTATAATTCAAAGGGTTTCACAAAAATATTGCATTAACGGTTTAAGAATTACAGCCCTTTTGTACATAGTCCTCACATTTTTACAAGCACAAAACTAATTGGACAATATAAGTATAAATACGAGGATCATTTTAATACTTGCATACAAATTCTTTGCAGCGAATGAATGCCTGAAGTCTGGAATTGGAATCACTAAACGCAGTTTCCTCACTTGAGATGCTTTGCTCTGCCTTTATGGCAGCCACGTTCACTTTCTGCTTATCGATGGGTCTTTCTGACCTAAGTTATGACTTCAGTGAGTGAAGAGCATGCTGGATTGGGTTGAGATGAGGTGACTGACTCCGCCTGGGTTTGCCTTCATGGAACGTTTAGGGTCATTATCCATCTGTGCTAAGAGGTTATGCCCTGTCTTTGTTGCAGCATTTGCCTGGATCTGGGCAGAAAGCAAAGCTGTGAATACTTCAGAATTCATCCTGCAACATTTATCAGCAGTCAAATCATCACCAAACACCAGTGACCAAGTCCCATTTGTCTCTGTAAGTAGGCTTCCTTCTTCAAGCTGTTCTTGTTCCAGTGAATTTCTTCTCAAGAAAATAACTCAGTCTTTGTCCACTTTGGCTGTCTTCTGTGGTCTTCCAGATCTTTTGGTGATGCTGAGCTCACCAGTGTATTCCTTCTGGATCAAATTGTTGATTTGGTTACGTTAAGTTTCTACTTTGATAGTTGTCCAATTACTTCTGTGTCTGTGAAAACGGATCGAATGTGCTGAAAAAATCCTAAACCTTTCATGCAATATTTATATTCAACCTCTTGAATTAAAGCCGAAAGTCTTCACTTCAGTCACATTTTCATTGGTTCATTTCAAGTCCCCTGTGGTGGTATACAGAGCAGAATTATGAAAATTGTGTTGCTATCCAAATACTTAAGGATCTGACTGTTGTCCTAGTAAGTATGAAGTCAGTGCTAAAATATGATCAGTCTTTTCCATCAAATGATTGTTTCAAATTGCTATTATGGACTATCTGACCAACTATCTGCACTATGTACATTTGATATCAACATCTTTATCCCATAACAGCTAAACTGACTAAAAAAATCATCACTGTACTCTAAAGAAAATCTTGTATATGAACAACATTCACACAGACACACTCTCTCAAAAATACTCTCTCACACGACCACTAGAAAAAACAAAGCAAAGCACATTAAAGAATGAGAACCAGCTGTCTTCATGTGTAGATAGAAGGATAAGCATTTTGAGACACGAACATAGACATATACAGTTGATGTATATGGTGTGGAAGAAAGAGATTGTGGACTGGGGCACAAAACGCAAACTAAAAAAAGATGAAGAGAAACAACAAACAGCAAAAAAGACACTTTGGCAACATATCTGGAGCATATGTTGCGGTGATTGCTCAGAAGCCACGCTGTGAGATGAAAATGGAAACAAACTACCACCTAGAGAGGTTACAGGTTAAAGCAACACAGACAGGAACCTTGAAAAGAGAAGCAGAAACAACAAATCATACGCTTTATATTTGTTGGCTGCGGCTCTGTTTGCTGTGGTTTAGTGGAGGATACAATGTTTTTTGACAACTGCACTACCTCTCATCAACAAACCAACCACATGTAGAAGCAGAATGCAAAATGTCATTGTCCTCAAAACCGTACCTTCGTTTTTTTTGTTTCGGAAATATTTTTTCAGCACTCAAAGGTAATTTTTTATTTCTTTTATCTTAGTGCTCTGCTGTGATCTGTTACTGGAAAACTGATGCATCTGCTGTGTTAAGAAAATAAAACGTACATCTGCTCACACATATGTATCTCCCACACACACACACACACACACACACACACACACACACACACACACACACACACACACACACACACACACACACACACACACACACACACACACACACACACACACACACACGGAGGCCACTTTGCCAGGGGGAATCAGTGATCTTGTTTTACTTCACATTTACTTTAAATTGTGCGTTTTCCCTGTGGTTCTTCTGTTGGTTATTGTTCACACTGACAGAATGCTGCAGAGTCAGAGTTAGAGACAGTTATATATGTTTACATTTGAGTCGGTTTGTGTTTCAAATCCCTGACAAAACATATCCGGGTGAATCGCCGAGGTTCAAGCAGCATCATTTTTCACATCTATGACAGATTTTATTCATATTATAATTACAAAAAATACTGATAAACCTACTTTGATAGATACTGGAGTCATGTGTGCCATTAAAAAGTAATTGCTCACTGTGTTGATTCCTCCTGTCCATACTAGCTGTGAAGCAATTAGAAAGTAAAAGTCAGCATCAAGAGCCTCTATTATGTTATGCTGCTGAGGTGTGGCAAATGAAAACAACCTTGTAGTTTTTCTGTAGCAGTAGAGGAAACAGGAGATGCAGCAAGTGCAGCTGCACAAGAATCTACGGTCTGAGAGTGCCCTGTATATTAAGCTTTGGTTGAATATTCACAGTTTCATTGATTTAAAATATGTGATGAAGCATTACTACATGAGACACCATCAAAAGCATAACTGTCAAAAAAAAGGATGCTG
The DNA here is from genome assembly GCF_022539595.1 of Amphiprion ocellaris. Taxonomy (NCBI): domain Eukaryota; kingdom Metazoa; phylum Chordata; class Actinopteri; family Pomacentridae; genus Amphiprion; species Amphiprion ocellaris. The sequence goes on along the minus strand of NC_072767.1, from coordinate 31,573,161 downwards.
TGAATTTGTAAAACCAAAGTGCAGTATTTGCTATTTACTAATTGCATGGTTTTAAAGTGCAATTTCGATTTGAAATTGATCAACTGCTCAGCGCTAGCAGTATACATTTACTTATATTTCAATACACAATATGGTATAATTTGACAAGAAGTATGAATGTCATACAGTTTTAATATGCAAGGATAAACCTGTGGTCCTTTAGTAAGTCTCCTCTTGTCTCGAGATGCATTTCAGGAATTCAGACATCCTTCAAGATGGCGCACCGAGATTGATTTCTGAGTCACACAGGAGGATGGAGGACAGAGGAGACCAAAAGGCTCAAAATAGAAAAATGAGACGAACCTTTTTAGTATGGATATATAGTTCAAGCAGGAACAGCTTGAGTGAGGAAATGAATGTAAGGAAGGTGCTCATTCTTTCTTTGAGGGTGTGCCAAACTAGCCGCTAGCGAGGCGTCATGCAAATGTGTTACAGGGTGGCACAGATTAATAACAAAAGAAATTCCTAGACTGAAAACAAGACATTTCAGGCAGGCAAGGAGCAGTGTTTTCTGTGGGAGCAAATAACTCTCTTTGGGAGAGACTTTGGGCTTCATAAATTTGCAGACCTATTATTTGCACCTTGAAGGAAAGGGAGAAACCATAAAGCAGAATATGGCTTCTTTAACAGTTATATATTATTTGTTAGCGTTACCGTTGAGGATGCTAATAATTCATTATTAATTGATTAAATGCCATTATTATTCAATGGATTAAATATGCATATTAACCAATAAGGCAGAAGAATAAGAAAGACATGGCTGTCAGGAAATGTGTGGTATATTATTTATATTAACTGGTTACACCACCAAGTGAAGCCTCTTACAGTTTAACCCTGTAGGGAGCAGACAATGACTACGGCAGTTCCATATTAGTTAGCAAAGGGCTTTTTGGGAGTTTAGCTAGCAAAGGGTCATCATGAGAAAGTGTTATGTGATGCTAAATGGCAACAGGAGGGCTGTTGTTTTGTTAGTGAGCTAGTGTGCTATGCCAGTCTTACTGCCATGTAGTGGCCATATTTTTTTTTTCAATAGACTGCCGTATCATGTGACATAAGCCAAACAGCTTGTGTCATGTCATTGATCCAAAGCACAAACACGACAGTCAAATAACAGTGGTAAGGGGAAATAATGTATTTTAAAGTGCTGCACTTTTGTTGTGTCAATGGGGAAACCTATGATATTGTCATAACATTTCAGTAGTTTTGTGTGCTTTGGACCTTCTAACAGACAAACTAAACAGCTTCAAACTGCCATACAACCCATGTTACAGTGTAATATCTATTTTTTGCATCCTCGTGCATGAGAAATGGTGTCGTGAAGCCTTGTAAAATCCAGTCCGCTGCTCTCAATACTGTGTTGTGTACGTGTCTTGTGGTAGAAGGGGTAATTTACGTTTTGAAGTCAAGCTTGTCATTACCAGCTGACTGTAATAACATATACGTTTGCTGGCAGAACCAACAATTATCCCAGGTATTACTTCCTGACTAGCATGGACAGAAGGAATGATTGTGACTATCAGCTCTTCCTTTGTACATATCACTGAATGCTGTACTACCTCTTTGACGATCTAAGTACAACATTTCATGAGTTTTTGGGCTAAGACAGGAGATATAATGAGATTATGTTCTACATGGTAGAAAATATTACAGAACAGCTGTGTAAAGCAGCACTAAAACTGGGTAATAGCTGTGTTCAGTATGCAGACAGTTTCACATGATTTTTTAAAGGCAAAACACATCAAAGAGCATTGTCAATGGAAACTGCAAGTGTGTATGAGATTAAAAAGAGGAATGAATCACCCCCATGCTTGAAAAAATTACCTTTGAGAACCTGATATAGGTCAAGGCTAATTGAGTTGTTTGTTGACAAGGCGTATGAGGAGCCCTGAGGCTTGCTGGCTTTTGTTACTGTACCTCCAGCCGACTGGAGCAACTTTCAGGGGGAATTTCCTGCCTGTCTTCTCCCAGATGGGATGCTGAAGGTGTCAGCTTGTCTTTGTGGCAAGACTCCACACGTAAACCTTCACCGCCCCAAAACAAAGAGGCAGAACCGCAGCCAACCTCTCTTTCACCCCTGATGATTCAAAACATAGCCCCGTCACCGTGGGGTTAGGCAGGTCAAGCAAACTAACAGCGGGCAGTGGAGCAAAATACATAAATCACCGCCCAGGAAAAAAAGACGAGACAGAGAGGCAGATAGAGAGAGCAGGAAATGACAGTGTGAGAGTGGAGACAGGACAGGCATCAACAGGTTTTACTTTCTCTGCAGTCGAATCCAGAGAACTGGCTTTCCTATTAGCATTCAAGAGGAAGGGCAGGAGGTGACCAAAGAGGACCTTTCTGCTGGAGGCGGTGACCTGAATGGCAGCAAGGAGGGGTCGGTCAGGGTCAAGAGGGATCTTACCTCGAACATAAAGGTTAGCCGGAGCCGAGTAGCGAGTCCCAGCGCTGTTGACTGCCACGCACTCGTACTTGCCCTGGTCCGACTCCTCGCTGTTCTCAATCTGAAGCGCTCCTGGGGAAGGAGACCGAAATGTCACAGTTCAGATCGACACCACACACACTAAAATACTCCCACACACACATGCACACACACGCACACACACACATATATATATATGTATGTATATGGTACAGTAAACCGATCAGATACTAGTCCTGCACACATGGAGCCTAAACGAACTTCAATCCTATCCTCACTCAACAACTATGAAAAGAGGAATCAGTACATTTTTTGGAGGCCTACACTGCATCTAATCATTCGTGGCAATGACCAGCTATTATTATGTTTTCTTGAGATGGCCCAGGACTCATAGACTATATTTATATTGTAGCTGCTAGGTCTGACAGGTGAAGCTAATGTGGAAGAACCTTAGACCGGCATTATTTGAGGGTCATGACAAAATGGCCCTGTTCCTCACCTAATCTGTTGTATGTATATAAATCAGAGTATGATCTCAATTGCTAGTTGCAAGTCTCCTTCAATACAGCATGGTATTCATTCTGTGAACAGTCAGTAAAGCCATATATGCTTTAGGGCATGGCTTCCTTGTGATTGGCAAGTCTCTACTGTATGGGTGTGCATAATCTCTGTCAGATCCAGCACTCGCTCGTCATGTCTAGTTTCAAAAGAGCAGTACGGCAACGGCCAAATTCCAAACTCAAGGCTTCAGAATATTAGTCCACCAACTAACAGGTAACATTAGGGTGGCTTTTCTTTTAAATATAGTCTATGTCAAGACTCCTGTTCAACTTGGTCACTACTGGCTGTAGTATATAAATGTTTGTAGTTATTATGTTGGGTGATGTGCCTCTTCATTACAATTACTACAGGCAATTTGATGATTTTTTTCTATACTAAAAAGTCCCTATAGACTACATGTGTATGAAACCACAGCTAAAAAAGATTGTCTCACTGAGCCACAACCATTGCCATAGAATGTTTGACTTATTGGTCAATATATATGGACTTATTTTGGGATAAAAACTGAATATTAACTTTTTTAGGTTGGAGGCATTCACTTTAAAGTCCAAATGAGCCATTGTACTGCTAATCACATTGGTCCTAATCACATTTCCTGTTATTCTGGCAGCTCCATTTCAAAATTGATTACTGCATTATGGGATTCCCCACTGACTGTTCACTCCGAATGACAATCAAAAGACCTTCGGGTTCTTGAACACATCAGAAACTGTTGCAGAGAGTACTTTTTCCTAATACCTTTAGCTGCTTTTCCAACGAGATACAAAGAACATGCAAACAGAAACATGGAATTCTTGTTTTTATAAGATAAAGTCCCAAATTATCGGTGATAATCCTTAAAAACCCTGGCTGGTCAATGCCACTAGTAATACTGTCTATTTTCTTGTGTTTCCTTTGGATAAACCCCATCTCCCTGAACCCTAAGCTGTTCTAAAAACAAACAATACTTACCTCACAACACGAATCAGAACAATTTCATTGCATTTATACAAACATGTAATCATCTGTCATATATACCATGCAGTGTAGCAGTGGACAGTAAAAAATGATGACAAATAAAATGTTGAAAATGTACATATTTCAGAATATAATCCTGAAATGCATCATGAGATGGATTTGTAACACAAGCTAGTTTAAGATAATGGTTGAGATAATGTACGTAAAGCCACATCCCTGGTGGATCTGGTGCAGACGGTGACTCCAGAGATGGAGGAGGAGCAACCTCCACGTGGGATGCAGTCAGCAAGGACATTCTGCTTGCGACGTATGTCCTTTAACTCTCTCTCTCACACACACACACACACACGCACGCTATGTAGGAAAGCCTTTCTCCTACATATCACAAAACCTCATGTCAAAAGGATAATGAGAGAACTGTGTGGCTATTTTCATTTTGTCTCCCATTGAGCGTCCTTCCAGGAGACCAATTCTCACGCGATTGTGGACCATGGAATCTCTTCCTCTATTTCTTTTTGTGTTATATTAATGTCGTTGTCCATTCAACACCTCTACATGGCAAAGCTCTTTCAGAAGAAAATGCTTCATTCTCTTCTGCAAACAAAAGCAGACAAATGTTTGCTTTGACATCGTGGTATGAAAAAGGCTAATCAGTGCTTCTAGAGAAGGCGACACTTCTGCGACATTAAAAGTATGAAGCCCAAAACAATCTGCAACTGGAACTTCTTTTGCCCTTCAGGCTTTGAGTCTTCAATAATGGAGCATGTGCTCCCTTCCTCTGCAGTGGAACCTATCCATTTTAATGGCACACAGCTGGTAGCTTACTAATTATGCATGTTGTAAGTTATCATATATGCTTACACGCTCACTGTCAAGACCCAGACATTGGAATCTAAGACAGGACACTCTGTGCTTTATGTTTAAAGGAGAGTTCAAGTTATTTCAGCCTACTGTACTTCTTATTAATGTGGCTATTGTAGCTGGAAGTGTCATGCTAATTTTGCATTCTTTTCCTCCTTCTTAGAGATTTGGGGAAGCAGAGTTTAGTGAGTCAATTAACATAAGCTCCCTGCAGCTTTCAGAAAAAAAAGACACAAGTCATTTTTATCATTGTTTTTAAGTCTGACTGCAGTTGAACACAGAAATTAGCCATGTGGAACGAATATTTAGTAAAATGCATGAGGGATCTCCATCCGGGGACAGCTGCTGTCTGATCTAACCACTGACATCCGCCAGTTAATTTCCATGTGTAGGTCTGACTTTCACTCAGGGATGGAAGCAGAAAAATAATAGGACATGCATACAGACAGTATACCTCGGGAACTGGTGGTGTTCCTGCACTCATTGCTCTGCTCTTGACTGAGGAAGATTGTTGCTGCAAAGAGTGAGACCTGGAATAATATCTATGTGTATACTGATGAGAAGAATCCCAGCTGTGGAATTACAACTAGAGAGAGCAGACAAACTGATCACTCAGCTTTCCGTGTGATCATTTAAAAATAATGCAGTGTTCAACATGTCCATTTTAGGTAGCAAATTTTCTGTTACTAGTTAGTCAGACTCAAATAAATGTTTAAAATTATTCATGTAAAAATCAACTTTCTTTGGAAAGCTGCAGGGAGCTTATGCTGACTTCTCTCCACTAAACTCACCAAATGTCTCTAACAGAGTGGAATAATACAAAGTTCTTATGACACTTAAAACCACAAAAGCCACATTAATGGAAAATACAGCAGTTTGAAGTATACCAGAATCCTTTAAGTACAGAAGAATTGAATGTTACAGTATATTTGATGCTTATACGAAACATTCATGCTAGCCAAAAGTCTCATAAAGAACCTGGTCGGAGCGTGCAGCAGTGTTCACAGTTTGGTTTCGTTTAAAAGGTCTGGTGCAGTTTGTCCTTCTGGTTCAGTTTGATGAGGCCAAAATTACAACCAAACAACTGGACAGAAAGCAGACCCAAGTCCATGTCTGATTTTAAATGTGTAAATACATGTCTGTGCAGAAAGACATAGGTGAGATCAGTCATCCATGGCTACTTAGGGCTGGATAGGATGGTCATGAAGAAAACCTCCAAGAGTGTATTTAAATTTGCCGTTTTGAATCCTGAAATATGTTGATCAAAGCAACCTGTACAGGTAATCTGTACTTATGTAAGAAAAGCATATGGGAAAACAGTAACATGGTGTTTTTCAGCATGCAAGTGTTGGGATTATAATCATATATTAAAGTTAAAAGGATCTGTTCTTGTGTCATAACGTATTTTAGAAGTTTGTTGTTTAGAGCTGCAAGGATTAGTTGATTAGCTGCTGACTATTTGGATAAACAGTTGAATATATTTTTTTAAAAAGCAGTCTAAATTCTGTGATAGCAGTTTGGTAAATATGGAAATTGCCTGGTTTCTTTACTGTTTTAAGACAGGAAACCAAACAGCTTTGTGTCCTGGATAAAACAACACTTTTGAGGATGTCATCCTAGGGTTTGATCTGATCAACAGTTTTCATCATTTCAATTAATTGTGAAAATTATTTACAGATTAAAAATGGAATTTAAAAATGACTGCAGCCATAAATGCCAGTTTTCTCTGGGAGTCCATATTGCACTGATAATGCTGTCAGTCTGCAAAGTCCAGTAATGAGCTGCCAGGCAAAGTATATGATTTTATGTGAAAATAACATAAATTTCAACTAAGAAGAAACTATCTCTGTGATGTATTTGTTTGTTTGTCTGTAGAAAGCAACCAGAGGCCACACTAGCTAGAAAAATATAACTCGTTCACTGGCCAGACTTGGCTACCTGTCTGTATAATCATGTTTATGGTGACATCAAAAATACATTTCATAGCACTTGAAGGCTCTTTTTCAGACGATGATAGAAGCAATTCTTCATTTATTTTGTGTGGTAAATAATAGCTGCAAGGCGCTGTTTGAAATATGGATTCACTGTGCACATGGATCAATGACAATCTCTGTACACCAATGTCATATTCTCGCTTTGGTCCTGATACCATGAAAAATAGATCAAATAGCTGTGTGGTTTAATGCAACAGCAGTTTGCTAACATGGGTTGCACTGTGTTGTCTGTGCTGCATTTACACTGTGAAGGGAGCTGAGTGTGTGTGGTAATTAGGGATACCAGTTTTAAACAATTTCCTTAGCCTATAGTCGGCCACATTAACAATATTGTTGATTAATTGTTGAAATGAATGGACACAGTGGAGGCTTTTCCATCTACTGAAAAAGCTGCTTTCATCCACTGGCAATCGATGTTCGCCGCAAAATCGTCTCAGTTACATTAGGAATTTAAACAACAGTAAATACCAGATTAAATTACAAGTAGAAAAAAAATAGTGACTTTAAGAATGATGCTCAGTGATTGGCCTGACAAAATTCAAGGTATTAAACACAACAAATGAACAGCAATCCTGTGACATTATTAATCCCTTCAGAGTGGTTTGATATCTGATTTACATGGTGGAGTAACTTGTTCAGAGTTGGTACCATTACTCCAGCGAGTGGAAACAAGCTGCTCAGCAAGAGCACATGTCCATAAATACTGTTGCAGCAACTTTGCCAGTCCAAAAAATGTAAGCAGCACTAGCACCTATAGCTGCTATCTGCTGATAGACAAAAAGACCCTAACATTAACAGGTTAATGCTAAAAATCCTTGTTTCAAGTTAGCATGAGCCTCAGGTAGCTAGCTAAACCAGACAGCCCCCAGACACAGTTTTCCAAACTTAATGCTGCGAAGTTGAGTCTTGGTGGCAGCAGGCTCAGCTGGACATTGTAGACAATGACAACGTTTTCCAGTTCCTCTCCAGCGATCCAGAAGTGTCCCAGGAAAGATGTGGCATGTAACTCCTAGAGCGACTCTACTCGAAATCTCCAAAGAAATGAGGCATCCTCATTAAATGTTGAACCACCTCAGCTGGCTCCTTTTGACATGAAGGAGCAGTGACTCTACTCCCTCACTCTATCTGTGAGGCTGAGCCTAGTCATTCTACAGAGGGAAATCATTTATATTTATCTTCATATGTACTTATATCTGCAATTTCCCTCCTTCAGTCACTAACTAGAGCTCATTATCATAGGTGAGAGTTAGATTGACTTTTAAATCAAGAGCTTTGCCATCTGGCTTCCTCTTTACAAAGACAGTCTGACACAAAGCGTGCATTACAGCTGACACTGCACCAACCTGTCTGTCCACGTCACGCTCCATTTTCCCATCAGTGTGAACAAGACCCCGAGAAACTCAGTCCTTTGGAGGAGTGTCTCCCCGCAACCCAGAAGGAGTAAGGCACCAGTTTACGGCAGAGAACCAGGGAGGGAAGCTGAGAGGTGTGCTGGTTTTATGGACCTTTACAGGCAGCCAGCACACACATCTGTAACTCTATCTCATTAAACAGTAAGTAGCTCCAACTGGTAGTGCTGCTAGGTTAGATATTAAATCAACAGCACATTTTCTGACATGTATGTCCCTCAGCTTCTTTCTTCTCAGTTAATACATTTTAAATCAATTAAAATTTTGATAACATTTAATAAATGACCAATTAATCATTAACATCCCTGGTGATAAGTGATGTTAGATAAGCTTAATGTAATACATTCAATCAAAAAGGCTAATAAATAATAATTCTGCTTTTAAATCATTATTTAGAAATAAACCAGAGACCATGTTTCTGAGTTGAATGGATGTGTTTGACCAACTGAAACTCTTAAACTGCACCAAACATGTTGAGTGTGAACAGAGCCAAAATGAGTTTGGGTGGCTGAGACTTTCATCAGCCACTGCTGCCTATAAACCAGCTGTAGCATCTGTTTGTAAGCTGCTGAAGTAAACTGTTATTAGTGACAACCTCTGACCGCTTATGTGCTGAAGGCAGAGAAAGTGTCGGAGCAGGCAACAACGACAGAGGACAGGAAATGGGGACACACTGAGGTGGCAGGAGGAGGAGGATGAAGGCGACGGGGGCAGTGTGGGGGTAGTGAGGAGGAGAGGAGGGTGAGTGGATGTGTTCAGTACCCAGCATTCTTACCTCTTATTGGTGTACCACCTGTGAGGTAATTTGAATGCAAATAAGATTAGAGATAACCATTAGTATAAATAGAAGACAGAGAAACAGAGACTGTCATTTGTGCATCTGGTTATTTACTGTAACACCGTGCTTATTTGCAATATACATCTGGCTATTTCCTCCACAGAGCTGGAATCCTGATCATAAAACTTCTCATCCTCAAGCCCCACACCTGCTTCTTTTCCCCCCTGGAAGCCCCTGACTATCAAGCAGTTGACCCTCCTTCACCAACAACAGACCTGTTTTGGTTACCACGCAAAGGTATGTGTTTTTTGTTCCTCCTACATTCTTCAGCAACAAGGCAGATAAGGACACAAGCTGCCAGTTCTCCGTCTGATGCAATTCAAAGAAACATGTACTTGTGCCCTGAAATAGTTGCTGCTTCAGTGGTGGAAAACTCTACCATTAAGCTCCAAAACTGGCATGCTATATTAGCATACTATAGAAGTATTTTTATAGCAGTTGTCACCTTATTTGGGTCATATAAACTTTTACCAGTGTTTTTCTCTGTGGACTATTTAAGGCTGAACAACCTGAGGGATATATCAAATGTATTTGTACCAATTTTGAATTTACAATTTTAACTCCTACTCTTTTATATAATAAAACAAAATAAGTTAGAATTACCCCAAGCATTATCCCAGATTTATTTGGATTCCTTGTGCACTAGGTCCTCCCTTATGCTAAGCTCAGACTACAGGAGTTTTTTGTTGATTTACCCCGTTTCACCCCTCGACAACTGGAGAAATCTGTTTTGGGATATTTATCTGAACCAATGTTTGGCCCAGATTATTTGGTGATGTGAGGAGTTTACAGTTCCAGTATTGAGCCTCCCAAACTGCTTGCAGACTCAGTGGGGCCGCTCTGATTAATATCAAACATGTTAGATATTTACGAGATTTATCTGGATGATTACCATGCAACTGCCCAGAGCAGCAGATGGTGTTGCTAGGCAATGGAGGCGATTCCAGGCCTTGAGGCTAATGCTAGCTATGGATATAAAAACTGATAGTTAAAATCACACCTCCAGATATTGCTGAAGAAGAGACAAACTATGCTGATGGCATCTTCCCAATCATTTTCTTATCCAGACTTGCTTAGCCTCACTGCAACATATCACCAGCTTTACAGTGAGGTGTGGCACCTCAGTCTCCATTTTGTTTATATCTGTTTCCCTATGATATGAAGTAAGATGGTGATCTGACTGCTTCATCTGACAAAACAATCTTAAAAATAACATGTAGTGTGTGATACACCAATATTTCCCACTTTTGTAGTGTTTACATGTGCGTCATATGAGAGAAGAAAATCTGTGAAGTTTCTCCTTATAAACCTGATGCAACCAGATTTCAAAATCTGCTTGGATATTCAAACTCCTGTAGTCTGACCCCAGCATTAGTTCAAACCATGGGGTCCAAAAAAAGTTGTATCATCAGTCTAACTTAAAATTACTGTGAAACTGGCTTGATAACTACAAAAATTACAAATTAAGCCCACATGTTGATATTGCATTAATCGCTGGACACTCAGCTAGGTATTGTAATTATCACAAAGTGTTGGTTTTGGACAAAAATCAGAATGTTTTATGGCATAAAAACTAACTAACTCATGTCTGACAATATTAAATATTGCCAAATGAGTTTTGTCTTAAAATCTGGGATCCTGGAGCCTATAATTTAGAGATTTTAAACATAAAACAGTATTATCAAGTCAAAAGTTCAGCTGGCGATGGTGACAACTTCTGAATCCATCTGTCATTTACAAAAAACTGGGAGGGAGGACCTATTATGGTGTCCCCTAGCTCTGAAAGTAAAAGTCCCCAATTCATTTTAGATCTACAGCTCAGGAGAGCTCAAACTCTCCTCGTTGAGTCATCAGTATAAAAGATCAACAACTGTGCTGCTATATTGCTTTTCTCTATAAAAAGTCCACACACTTATCCATAGCAACATCTGTTCAGGCTTGTGGGCTTCACAGTATTTAAAGCTGTCCATCACACTGGCAGGAAAAATACATTTTTTTTTTTGAAGTAAAGTTAAACTAATTAAAGCTGGTGTCTAGAGCATTAAAGTGCAGGGTTGCAAGGTTATCCAGGAGAGCTCTGTGGCTGTAAGACAAAGCTTCACCTCCTGTAGCTTGCTAATGATAGGAAAGATATAATTGTAAGTTATCATTACAATTCCAGCTTGTTGTCATTTGAAAAACATATTCTAATCACAGTTTAAATAGGATAAGAGCTGGTCACTCCAGTAGCACAGTAACAACATTTCTCGTTTCGTGTTGTATTTTACTGGTGTGAGTAACTGGGACCATTTGGGCATATCAGGTCATATGCAGCAGAGGGTAAAGAGAGGGATGGTTACTATTCAGACGCCAGTGGTCTGGATAATAAACCAAGCCATCAGATAGGTGAGAGATAGCAGAAGGGGAGCCCTGGAAGCTGTGTGGCCCCTGGGGTCTGATAAGGGGGACATCAGCAGTTTCCAGAGGGCGGGACTGGGCAACGCTGAGACCTGCCATGACCTCCCCCCACAGCTGTCTGACAGCGAGACCCCACTTTTGGACAGTGTCATGACAGATTTCAGGGTTTCATTGTGAAAAATAATACCACTTTATTATATTTTCACAATGTCTGGATTGGAAGGACTTTTCTCTGTAGCAGTGTCCATCAAGAAAAGATGTAGTAACGGACATGATCTTCATATTTCAATGGAGAATATCGGTGCAGGTCTGCACGAGGTGTGTACCAAACTGCTGGCGTGAGGTGCAAGATGTTCCAGTTAAATCTAGAACTAATAAAACTAAATCAAAAACCAAATCCCATCAGATTATGTGATTGGCTCTTAAAGAGGGCTGGCACTAATTATGTACATTGGTTTTCTTTCTTTTGGTAGTACTACTTAACCTGTGGACACACTTGTATAGTGTCTACTGTGGTTCTAAGGAAGCTTTGTCATTTTTGACAAAATAACCCCAGTGATGTCAAAAACAAAGCCTGTGTTACAAACAGTGGACATACTATTCTTCATGCTGTCTTCAGGATTTCTGGTAGGGATCTTGTCTCCACATCGACTGGGCAATTAGTTGTTTGATATGGTCCCAACTGACCGAATTCTCATTAGTCTCATTTAAAACGGCTTGTTGGCTGGGCGGTAGAAGATAATCAAGCAGATACGATAAAGCCTCAAGTTAGTGCTTGTATTATAGACCCGCAAATACGAGCAGGATGAGGCTGGTTCTGAGAATGGCAAAACTTTGCTCAGCAATACACTGCTTTATTGTGTCACTGTTACTATTGGGCCAAACAAAGTCAAGTAGGAACTGCCTAACATGATTATTTTTCACTACACCGACTTGTACATAATGTATCGTAGATTTTTCTAGATGTTTTTCACAACAAAATGCATAAAGGTGATAAAATGAAAGTTGCTTTTTCTACTAGAAATTGACTTGTATGTTTGGATTTAAATGCTTGGAAAAGCTGAATACTGATGAAATACAACAGAGTCCAAGGACAGGACAGTGCTTGACCCACACAAGGGAACAAAAGTCAAAATATCTCTGTATTTACATTGATTCTGACCATTTTTTTAAAAATCTGTCTCTTGTGAGTCCCTAAACTTTCTGCAACCGCAATACTGCATCACTGGAGAACCCCTTTAAGAGCCAATTACTGCAAAGTACTTCAGCTGTGATCTTCATTGTCACACTTTGCCTACACACGGGCTACTGGAACTTTTCTTCTTTTCGTCTGAACAGGAAGCAGAATGTTTTCAGTGTTTCCAGAAGTTGTCTGTGGACTGGTGGTTGTGTCCAGTATAAAGACACACTTATTGTAGTGTTTGAAGATCTGGAAGATGAATGAATTTCATGCTTCATTTCAGCATTGTTGAAGCACTGGACTATCAGATTCCATCTTGAACATCAGTCTCTGTTCAGCGAACCATCAGTGCTTGATATACAAGCTTTATTCAAAATTGCTGGCTGCAAAAGTAGAGTTTTGAAAAACCAGTGGAAACCTCTGAGAAAACACAGGGCATTGTTTTCCTTTTGCAAAAAGAGCAAAGGGCTCAAATTGAAAAAGGAAGCTATTAGACTTGTTTAATGGATAAAAGTCATTTAATACGACTAACTAATTGAAGAGCAAATCGGATCACTCCTTTATATAATGAATTCTTTTGAAACAAATAAATCGAATAATTCTGGAGTGCTGACTGGATGGCTACATTCACTTGCCGTGTGTGGCACAGGATAGCTCAGATATTTTTACTATAGGAAAGAAGCCATCTGTGCTGCGCTGCTGTGGGACTGCATGTGACGACGTGGCCCCGTAAACCAAATTGAAACAAATTGCCATGCTGTTTGGTTAATAATACATGGCATGTCTCTCCCCACCAAAGGTCCTAAATCCTGGGAGTGAACTTTAATGCCAATGATATCCTACAGCCTGACTTTCTGCCTCTCAGGGTTGAAATCAGAGCAGCCACGAGAGGGGCCTGGGGCCCTCAGTGGTGGGAAATGTGCTTCTTACAATTGCTGCAAGAGCTGGCAAGAAAGTCTGGAGCTGGACAGCCATCCCATTGTTGTGTAGGTGCTTGCAATTTTTTGGCAGAAATCAACCATTTCTATTTTCTCCCAGGAAGTGAGAAAAAGGGCAGCTGACAGGTTGCATGGAGCTCCGTTACTCAGCCAGCAGCCATCCAGCTCTGCGCTGAGCTGCTGGGCCTGGTTCTGTGGAGAACGATGCCCTATCTGCTCTTCTGGATGCTGGCACCCTCCCCACAGAGCTGCTTCCCATGGCTGCCTGTGCTTTAACATTCATCACCGTCTGTGGTGTGTTAAGCGCTGCTGGCACACCAATATTCCCACACAGGTGCTGCTCAGGTAATTGCTAAAATTTGTGAGCTTCTTATAAGTAGGAAACATTTGTCTCCATCATGAGCTTAATGTGTGTTTTACTTTCTGAAAATGAAAGTCAGTTTAAGCTCTTGCACTTTGATTTACAAAGTAACCTAACCCTTGGTAATTTTGATTTAGTATACTTGACCGGTGTGGTATATGGTGTCCTGTGTAGCATTTATATATGTTTTTGTGTGATTCTCTAAATGTTTTCTGCTATGTTTTTCCTTTTCCCAAGAGATACATGTAACTGGGATAAGCAGACCCAATTCGAAAATTTTGTATTTAATAAAACATAACTGAATGAAATAACTGTTTGACCCCTAGGGCTGGGAGCAGTTTAAATAAGTTTAAATATTAATACAATTCATGGTTTGCTTGTTTTTGCTCTCTTTTGTTAGATACCGTAGTTATATAAACAACAGAAACAAAAATGACTTATTTAACCATCTGCATCCCAAAACCCACCTGCAAGTTTGAAAGGCATGGTATCTTAAAAATAAATAAACACATTGCATTGCCATTATAAAATGGCACAATTTATCAGCCAGAAAGTGCAAAAATAGAATCTTCAGAAGTTTTTGATGGTCTTTCAAAGAATCATTTGTGAAGTGCAGTTTCACTGGAAAAACAACTAAAATTTAGCTTAAAACTGTTAGATTTCATCAATATCATTTTATTCTACAGCTCATTCAAATGTCTGCCAAAAATAAATCAGGTGAACTGCAGGCTGTGTTTACACAGAGCAGAGAGCAGATGTCAGGAGTAACTGAGAGAAAAACAAAACATGCTTGATCAATAAAACAAATGCAGCATGGTTTAAAACAGTATTCAAAGGAGGAAGTTGCTGGAAGAAACATTCAGCATGTTAAACTGACTTTCTAGAGTTGATGTGAAGACTAGTGTAAAAAAAAGTTGTTTGTAGACAGAAAAATTGTAAACAGTTACATATCTTACGCATGTTGAGCCAGCATTTTTAGAAAATACATAATCCAAGAAATTAGTGTTGTCTGAGTTATGATTCATAACTGTCATGCTACAAAAAATGCCTTTTTGATTTTACTTCTTTTATTTTTCTAAAATTTGGGCTTTCTCTGCTGCTAGCTATGGTTGTGCTATTTCCATTAAGGTGCAGGACTTGTAGTGAAAAATGAGTCCACAGTGAGCAAAAATGCAACAGGAGCAAAAACACTCGCTTGAGGTTCAGAGGGTTAATTCATGGATTGACAAAATATTAATTAACTAACAACTTTGAAAAAGAATTAATTGCAAAGGAACACAAAATGTAGTCTAAAATTGTGATCAGTTTGAACTTAGAAAATGATAAACAAGACCAGACATTTGAATGAGTACTTGACAGATTTTGGTCCTGGAAACAACAGTTATATTTCATTTGGTACTAAAACAATTCAAGTTTGTTACTTATATAGACTTTGCAGATTTGAGATGGACATTGGTATGAGGGGGCACATTCCTGCTTCCTCCCTCAGAAAATTTCTAGCATTCTAATGGTATTTTTATGAAAAATGATTGTGAAATTGTGCATCTTCTGCATTCATTTATATTGGAAATGTCTATATTCGAGTAAAGAAAATGACTAAATTGAGGTACAATGAGTAAATGTTACAGCGGTTTTTCAAAATAAGACTCCTGTGCTTCCTTAATGTTTCACTGGAGGAGTATCCCCAGCATCCTAATTGAAATCTACGCTTACGTATGTACCCAGCCCTAGTGACTGATTGTGTAACTGAAATGGCAGGCTACATGTATCAGTGGATATTGTGCATATACAGTAAATGCCTTCCCCCAAATCTGAACCCAATTGCACCTGTGCCATATCCATCCAGTCTTGTCATCGTTGCACTGGCTCCCAGTTCGCCAGAGAATTGATTTTAAAATTGCTCTCATGGTTTTCAAATGTCTAAATGGCCTGGCGCCTTCTTATTTGTGTGACCTACTGTCCATTCGTAAACCTGCGAGAACTCTGAGGTCCTCATCCCAGCTACTCTTGGATGTTCCCAGGACCAAATTTAAGAAAAGCAGAGGTCAGCGAGCCTTTTCTTTTGTCGGTCCCACTCTGTGGAATAGTTTACCTCCACATGTCAGAGCTGCTGAGTCACTTGAGCACTTTAAATCTCTTGTTAAGACGCACCTTTTCTCCCTGGCTTTTTAATCATCAGATGTGCTGAATATGTTATTTTATTTGCATAGTATAATTTATGTTTTTATTCTATTTTTATGACTTTGCTAATTTTAAAGTTATGTGTCATCTTTTAGTGTATTTGATTGTTGTGAAGCACTTTGGGCTTTTTAGTTGTAAATGTGCTATATAAATAAAGTTGACATTGACATTGACATTGACATATTAGTTCTGCAAAGTTATTACAAGTGAATGATCAACACCTTTAGTGCAGCTGAAGTGTAAATGCAACAGTTGCCATAGAATAGGCTGAGATGAATGCTTTACCTGAACGCAGCTGCTTTATGCGGCCGTTGCTGCTGCTGATGTCCACAGGTAGGAAGTCTTTGAACCAGTAGATCTCTGGGTCGGGATTTCCGCTGGCTGCACACAGCATTGTGGCAGTACGAGTTCTCTCCACAACCTTCAGCTGGGGCCCCATGTCTATGGTTGGGAAACCGTGGGGTATCTGGTCCTCTGTGGCAAAAGACAGATATGATATGTGAGTGTTACAGTTCAGCCTTCAGTCAGTCATCAGATGTGTTTGTCAGCCGAGACTCGGGTCTGTGAGGGTTCACTGCTCATTTCATAACAGTGAGCTGGTGAGGTTCCCCCCATGAAATTCGAACACAGTAAAATCCAGCTCTAATGTAAGTATCACTGAGCCGCTACACGACTAATCCTTCCACAGAATTTCAAGTCATGGATGTGTGTGAACGAGACCGATGCAATTTCACCGCAAGCAAAATGTATTCTGAAAGAAAAAGGCCACGACCAAACTCGCGTAATCTGAAACGCTTGCTGCAGTCAAAATGTCAGTCCTGCCAAATTATGGATGGAACATAATGAAATCATGAACTGAAAATCCCATTCCACACCTCTGTCCACGCTTCTGAGGACAGACACGGCAACAGCTTTACACACATCTGCAACCCTCTCTCCTACTTTGTAGCTAAGGTATTTTTGCCTCAGATTCTCTCATTTACATCCGTCTAGGATCACATACTAGACATATATTACAATCAGTATTTATAACATATTGAATCTGTATGGTCTCATTCTTGCCCAGAGCTCCAGACAAATTTTAACTTTGGCTGCACTGTTGCTCCAAAATCTTAATTTTAGATCCTCTAGAATATGATTTAGGTTCAACCATACATCTATCATAGCACAGATGAGTTTTTTGGAGATATTGTGCTTTTTTCATCAGAATGTCAAGGGTGTAACAGCAGAGGCACTATTTCCAGCCATGCTTTGGCTGCACTCCTTGCAATAAATGCAATGCATAATGCTGACTGTTTCATCATATCTCAGTCTTTCCCATGGGCTGAGAATTCACAGTGTTACAGCACAACTGATATGTATGCAGAGACTCAAGCAGTTGTAGAGAGGGAGAGTATAACTCTAGTTGTTTTCTAAAGCTACAATTTACTGATGTCCCCTAAAAGCCTTACATGCATCCCTAGACACTACTCAGTAGCTGTGCACAGAGAGGCTTCTAGTCTCCACTTAGCTACTGCAGCACATCAGCTCAGACAAGTGTATGACTAAAGTTTTGATTGAAAAAGATGAATCAAGGTGTTCTACTGTCATATTTACCAGTGATTTTATCGACTGCCACAGACAAACCTGCTGTACGTCATATGCACAAGTGTGACCAGTGCAACTGTTTAATTGCACTTGACGTATTTTTGTTCACTACATTAAAGCTTTGAGGTTTTTAGTTATTCTGATAATTATGCATTGCACATCTTTCAAACCACAAAAGTGCACGGCATGCTAATAAGATACGGCTGTATAGAGTGGAAGTATTGTAAAACAAACGTATGATACATTCTTCCATACACTAAGCTGCAGGATGCAGATATATAAACTATGAAATCATTGCATCATTTACTGTGATAGTTGTGTGTATGCTGCTAGAGTTTTTTTCCAGTAAATAAAGGAAAAAAATCTACCAACTCGTATGTCTGTTGCATCATGACAGTAGCAGAAACAAGAAATAACCTCAAGATGATATTTATTTGAACAGCCACTAAGAGTAGTCAATTAACTCAACTGCATCAGTAAATCTCCACAAACTCTGCAGGCAGCTGGAATAATATCCATAGGCTCACAGGTTAACAAGCACCAAGTCTCCCGTCTGACTCTGGTACAAGCGGTCTCTTCATTATTGTTCAGCATGTACAAATGTCGAGGGCAGCTGGTAGCAGCAGTAGCAGGAGAGTCCTGAACAGTCTCAGCACGTATACAGTGAACTCTGAGGGGCAAACATGTCAATTTGTCACCACCTGCTGAAAGCTAAACATACAGAACAAAACTGGATTCATGATGCTGCTTAGAGCTGTGATGCTTCCACATTGTTTGCTGGTAATTTGGTAAAATGATACAAGCTAAAACCACAGATGCTGTCTATGAATTCAAACCTTCATAATTTGTGAAAAGGATCGTCAATTTCTCCCCGGATTTGTAGCACAGTGCAAGCTGAACTGATGTTATTTATACCTCATGATTCTTGATTTTAAAAAACGGTCACATAGTAGACATGAAATTGAGAGGCTGAAGTCACGGAACATCTTAAATGGCCCAGATAATGCTTCAAATTAGGCATGTTAGTAGCAAACAACATCCCTGTTGACTAAACAAACATTAAAATTTGGACTAGCTGGCCAGTCTGAAAGTAAGAAAACACTGGTCGTGCTTGAATCTGGATCTGATCATTTTGTGCCTTGGCAACGTGTATTCAGGCTGAATTAAAATTAACTTTCTAAAACCTTTAACAGAGTAAAGTGGAAACATATCTTGCACGATTATTGCCATGCTGAGTTGCATTATGTTTTCAAACCAAGCGGGGTCACAGCTAACCAGCATGATAATGTTTACTCACAGATGCTGAGTGTTGCTGACATTAGCAGTGCCGGCACCTGTAGCCTTGTTTCCCTGAAGGTTAGCATCAACATATCTCTGCTAAATGTGGCTATGCATTGCTCTGGTCAAGTGGTTATATGCCAGTTTATTCTGACAGCCTACATACAACCTCTTTCTCATTTTCTGCATTAAAATACTCACAATAAATACAGCTTCTGCTATGACAGAAGCTGTATATCACAGTGGTTCAGAGTTGCTTGTCAACAAATTGGAGCATTTTCAACATCTATATTTATATAAACGTCAAAACTATCCTTAGCCAAGTACTTTAAACAAATTCAGTCAGACACTTATGATTGAAACCCTCCATTTATATATGCATTTACATGCGACATGAATAGAGATGTGAATGGGGTCAAGACTATTTCAATATGCATAGTATTTTTGAAGACCCAGGAGTTCTTTCATAGAGCCTGTATAAAGATGGACGTAGTCACTGTATTTTCTTCTGCTGGCTTGTGGACTGCTGTTTTAGAGTTTGGAATTTAGCCACTGCCATTTTTGCTTTTTTGGAATTGTGTGTAATGAATGAGGGCTAGATCAAATGTATAAATTAATAAAAGAGTCCATGATTTACAAAATTATTTATGCTGCACTTTCCTATCTATTACCCTTGGTCTCTCCCTTTTATTGTGGTCATTGAAGCCAGGCCATAACATAAAGTACACTGCATGGGTATGTAAAATATATTGAAAAGAATAAAGTTACAGTTTTTAACATGTAGAATTACTCTGAATATAAAACATTCAAGTCAAAGGATCAATTCCTCTGTCACTTACTTCTCAATAAGTCAAAACATCCATATCAAGATACATTTGTTTTTTAAATTAAAACTGTCATCTATTAGGCTGTTTATTCGAGTCTGCCAATTATGGACAACAATGGGCAGTAAAGACTGCATAATAGATTCAATGACGTAACAATACCATGAAAGATGGTCTTTCAAGACTAACTTTTGAGAAATAAACAGCAGTCTGTTTTGACCTATTGCTGACCCATCCATCCACCTTGACCTCCTCCCTCTGTGGACTTTAAATGACAACAATGCAGATTTTTAAAAACTTCAGCATGCATTTTTATGAGCTGCCTGTATCATGCAGGGACAGCCCTTAATAAAGAGCTTAGAATGGAGCTGAGCGGAGGGGAGGAAAGATGCTCTGGTGACAGATATAAAATGAAACTCCTGGAAACAAAGGAGAGGTGACAGGAAGGCAGGTTGAAAGCTGGTGGAAGACTCCCAACATCGACAAACAGCCTCTTCATTCCACACACTAAGCAAATGAGACCAGTCATCTGTCATGGTTTCTGCTGGCAGCACGGGGAACAGGAGCAAAAACCGAAAAACACCTGAGCAGGTTCAGTGTTAGAGGACCACAGGGGCACATAGGCCACTCAAATGCCTCACTGCTTTGACATTAGTCTCACACAAAAAGTGCTTCAGGGCACAAATAAATCATGTCTGCTGACAAACCAACCAGTTTTTTAAACAGATGCTGCAAACTGCTGTTTAGTGTCTTCGAATTTTATTGTTTTTTAAAATGTCTGTGTTGTTATTAGGCTAACTGCCAGTGGATATGGATGCCAGGAGCTGGATCCATCAACATCTTTAAAAGCTAAGAATAGTACCCAAATGGATGATTTAGAAGAACTGCCTAACAAGCTTTTCTACTGCAGGAACTCACAAACACACAAAAAAAAGCCTATAACATAACTTTTAATAAGCTTGTAAGGCTACTGGGCTCTCCCTTGAGCTTCCACCCTAAAATGACCTTTATATAGGCTACAACTAATCTGCAACAGCAATTATTTTTTGAGGGGAATGTAATGTCAGCGCGCCATTAAGATAATAGCACATCGATAAAATCCTTATTAACAGAACATTTAATTTGTTTTCCTCAAGAATGTCCAATCTTTCAATACAATATTTACTACTTGGGACAACTTCTTTATGCTATGTTTAGACTGTGACAGCACTTTGTTAAGGATCGGGGGGTGGGGGGGTGGTGGTGGTTTGCTTTCACGTAGAAAAACTCTGCAATAACCTTATTCATGCAAGGTGTGTCTTAAAATTTAGTGGAAAACAAAAAGAAATGTTACCAAATCCTTACCACACATCTGGAATGTGAAATCCCTGGAGTCAGAGTTGTGCATTTCTTAGGCCTGCATCAATCCTGACCCCATTATTGTGACTTTATTCACTCAAACAAATATTTCCTGATAAGATGGCAGCAATGTTCATCATCACTGCTTGTGCTGCATAAATATATTTTCTAGTGAGCAGAAGTGATATTTTTGTAGAAGGTGGAGATTTTGAATTTGTGCTAATAAAAAGATAGAGCAGGAGAGATGTTATTGGCTGGCCTATCACATATAGTTCAGTATTGGGTGTATAAGTTGCTTTTTTCATTTCTTTAGAGAACATACGAGAGATGGTTATACCATAGTTTGTCCAGGAGAGCCACCCTGACTCCATATGCTACAGTACTCTCATTACTTTTGGCAGCACATGCAGCAGAGTATGAAACCCAGCTGAACAGGCAGTGTGCAGAGTTAAACAGTATAATCATGCTAAGTTGCTACTCAGTTTGCTGCTAAGTTAATATATCTTAGTATCTGACAACATTTTTTTAAAGAATAATAAATAAAAACATTTATTATAGTACAAATGTTTATCAATATATTGACACTGGAATTTTGTACTCCTGAAATCCTGAAAAATCTCACTCATCCGCCCAAAGAAATCCAGTATTGATTGTAGTTTGTCAGTAGGATAATTGAAGACAACAATATATTAAGTGGTTCTATTATTACTGACTGAACATGACTTCAGGTTGATTCAACGAAAATTAGTTGAAAGTGTGAAATGGCATTTATATTTTGAAAATATTCACTGTAGACTTTTTGGCCTCTCAGCAGCAGAAAAAGCACAGGCATAATTGATAACATTAATACTGAATGCATTCCATTTAGATAAGCAAATATTAGGGTGCTGGTACGATGTGTGCTGACTCACTGGGGCATTCGATGGGACTGAGTCATTGTTACTAAAATTAGTTTTAATAATTTTTTCCCCCCTTCGCATAAGAGATCAAAATATCTGACGTGTGCACATTTAGTTCCAGAAACTGGTTCCAAATATAGGGAAGAGAGGAAAATGAAAACTATGCAACATCTGTGGCAGAACACACAACTGCCAAATGACTGATGAGGACAGAATAACCGACAGTCCATCTAATAATCTGGTCAGTGTTTTTCAAAGATTTAGAGGCAGTGGGCTTTTAAAGAGAACAACTGATGTGAGAATAATTTCGTAAGAGCATAATGAACAACAAAGAGACACAGCTTGAGAAGGGACAGTGGAAATCCACGGAGAGCTCATTACATCTTTCATCCACCCACAACTGTGACCTCAGGTAAACTACAGCATCTGTACAGTTTAATTTATTACAAATAAACAGGAATGACAAATACCATGGGTCATCTTGCTGGCTACACCCCTGCAGTGCAGTACTGACTATGCTGGATCCTGCAGGAACCAGCAGCAGGCTCAGGTGCACGGCCAAGTGAAAAGGTGACGGAGTAAAATTAATGATAGTAACAGAAAAAAGAAACAGGTCAATATTTGGGCTCACTAATGCCACAGAAAGGAAGAAAAGAAAGATTTGCATCGGTTTACCTGCAATTGCTCACATTTAGTCTTTACAGGTGACAAAGACTTTAACTAATTTAATGATTAAAAGAAAACTAATATCACTGCAGTGCACTTTTAGAAGTGCCTGTCAATATCTATTAATCTATAGCGACTGTGAGGCACAGACAATGTGGGCTACTATAGGATGATTTTCATGGACAGCTGTTTAAAGCCACTGTTTCAATGTTCCCAACTCATTAACTGCATCAGTAATGATCGATCAGGGCATCCAGTCTGGGAGCTTGCCAGTTTCACAGTTTGTATCTGCATTTGCAATGCCTTTCCAATTAACTTCAAATTAGGCCTTTTAACTGAAATTTAGGGAAGGAGATCAGGGCCTATAGGGCTTTAGACTTGAATCATTTAGTTGCATTTTCTTACCACTTTTGGAGACAGTGCTACTAAATTTCATAACTACTTGCATGTATAGTCCTTGTTTATTTTTTTAATTTAAATCCATACACTACCAGTTAAAAATTTGGACACAGGTTTTCATTTAATGGTTTTTCTTCATTTTCATGACTATTTACATTGTAGATTCTCACTGAATGCATCAAAACTATGAATGAAAACATATGGAATTGTACATATGGAAAAGTGAAATACGTCAAAACATGTTTTAAATTTTAGATTTTTCAAAATAGCCACGCTTTGCTTTGATTACTGCTTTGCACACTCTTGGCATTCCCTCGATGAACTTCATGAGGTAGTCACTTGAAATGAAGACTACCTGTCATTGTGTGTGATTAGAGCACAGAACTAACGCAAAGCTCTCATCGTCATCTATCTGTGTCAAATCCCTAAATATCCCCAAGTGACAACTAAACTAACTATCAATTCATTTTTCAAAAGAAAAGATCATAATGTTCCTTCTGTGCCACTACACTCCCAACTTTCTGATGGGAATCATTCAGAGGAGATATCAGCAGATGACCCTAAAGTGAACTACTCTGGCAGAAATAACTCACCGTGTTTGCATGGATGAGTTATTGCAAAGACAGAAAGGTTATGCTTTGTACGTAAGATGCACTAATGAAACTAAAGCACTAAGGATTTTCAGTGTTGTTTTTCAACCTTTTGAACTTCAAGCAGTTTCTGGGTGTTTTTTACTCAATGGGCTCATTTTTTGCTGCAATATAAAGTTCTGAATCTCAATGGAAACAAGAGAACTCAAAAATGTATGTCACTGTTGTAATGCAATAAACCATGAAAATAGAAAAAAAAGTTAACATTCTTTAATTGTTTAACTTACAAATATGTAAATAAATAAATAAAAAAAAGGAATCAACAGTTTTCCAAGTGCCCACAGGTGCTATCAACACAGGGGAAAATAACAGGAGCCACACATGCTGTAGATATTTTCCTATTTACGGGTACATTTTTTTCCAGCCTCTACAAACTAGATGCTTTCCTCCCTGCTGTGCACATCAACTCTCAAAAGATATTTCACCATACTGAATATAACCTCCAACAACTTGCTGACAACCTGTGCTAATTATTTTAGTGATCAAGCTTTTTTTTGCTCCTCCTCTCAGACGTTCTTGGAGTCTCCTCGCTCCTCTGTGCACAGAGCCTGAAGTTCAATGGAAAACTGCATTTTTGTCACATGGATGTTGGTTACAGCTGAGTCAGTCATGACTTCTCAGTTGCACTGAGGAGCACAGAATGTTTTATTTTTTTACAGGATTTGATGTAAAAAGTGAATTATTTGCTAAATTTGTGAATAAGAGATAGAAAATGCATTGACTTTGCTGAAATGTCACTATTTTAAGTTTAGATTTGGATGATTTTCCTGGCAGAATCACGTCATACATGACTAGATGAGTCAAAGCTATAAATCAGATTTTGTTTCCATTATTACACTTTCTAGCCAATAAATTAAGTCATTTTGGTATATATTTTTAAAGAAACCATGCCTTTCAAACCCACCGGCAGATTTTGAGGTCCAGAGAGTTAACTCGTTTGTAGTAGGTAGCACCAGAGCTAATAATAGAAAAAGTTTAGTCTGGATTCCGATCTGCTGACTGAGTCTTTCCCAGGTTGCTGACAGACTTTGAGAATCAGCTTTGCATTCATTTTACCAGACAACTGAACTATAAAGTGTCCCTGAAATCTTATAACCTTTATCTTGTCTCATATAATGTGGTCATACAGAGAAATGAATCTTTGACATACTCCTTGACAATGGAGCAAAGCTGGGTACGGATGTGGGATTTTGTACCCCTCCCAAGACACCTGATATTGTATACACCTAAGTGTAGTAAATGAAAGGACGTCACAGTAAATATAGCTGCTCCAAGGCTGCACAGACACACACTTGAGAGAGGAGGAATTACCATGTTTTTCAAAGAAGCTCGACAACTCAATCCACTGTGACTAAAAGACAAAAGAAAAATAGGTCATTAAAGTTAGTCAGCAAGCAGCGCTGAAACACAAGTAGAGCTCTTATTGTGCAGCAGCTGATTGGCTGTCAGTCAGTGTTTACAGTCAGAATAATGGTGTGGAGAAATGTCTGAACTCCTGTCGATCATTCTGGCTTGCATTTTCTTTTCACCACGTCTCTGGGAGGAGAAACAGTAACCCAACACCTCTTTGTTCTCTACAAGGAACACCAAGCCATGAGCACAGCGATCAATAACCAAGATTTAGTGGAAACACAAGCAATCAAAACTAATATCATGGAGCTTCAATTGTTAAATGGACAGCCTGAAACAATAAAAATATATATATATATCCCAGCTTTTAAAACTCTGAACTCTCAAGTCACGCAGGATATATTTTTTAATACGACAGTCCATCAATCTGCTTAAGCTTAATGGGTTCATAAACAGCACCTCAGACAACCTCTAATATTCAGCTTAGCTATTAGTTGAGCACTTCAGTAATTCACTTTCACTTCATTCAGCTGAGGAAGTGGATTTTCTTTGCACTGAAATGGAAACACTTTGCCCTAAAAGGTGTCTTATATCACATCCCAGGGGAGTTTATTGAGAAGGTAGACTGTTTCATTATTAGGTGAACAGTATTTTCAATTTACAATTTGAACTGAGTCAACTATAAAGTGAATAGATACAGAGGTCCCACAGCTGTGCCTCTATTGAATCTAGGAAGGCTTCTCTCACAGCTGAAGCAGAAAGCCTCCATAGTTCACACTGCGATATTCTGAAATTCTAATACTGCATGCCTGAGTCATATTAGGAACCATTCATATCAGTAAACACATACATTTCCAATACACAGGAATTGCTTTTCTTAAAAAAATAAAACATCTGGACCTGGATATTAACATCCTTCAGCCTGAATAATGGGACAAGAAATCAATTTTGCAATGTAAAAAAAGATTTTAAAAAAATACCATAAAATCTGTAAAACTAACAAAAAATGTGAAAAGCTGTCATGCGAGAGCTGTCGTGTTAAAAAAAATGTGAAGAAAACACACCTATGTCTATAAGAATATTTTCAGTGGATTATAACACAATAAAAAATGTCAGAATATTTATTTTTGATGTGGACATTATGAACAGTTTTGCCTTTTATTTTTTTATTTTATTTATTTTTTTAACGTTAACATGCACGTGTGTTTTTTTCCCTTGTGGTTTCAAATTTACCCAAACAGGGAAAACCTGTACAATAATAGCAACAACTTTCAGTAATATATATATGTGTGTGTGTGTGTACACACACACACACACACACACACACACACACACACACACACACACACACACACACACACACACACACACACACACACACACACACACACACACACACACACACACACACACACACACACACATATATACACACACGTAATTTTAAAGTATTTGTGTGACTTTACAGTCAAAAATTGCAATATAACAAATTACAATTTGTAAAAAAGAGTTTTTGTTGTGATTGTTTTTGACACTCGGACATCTTGGGATCCTGAACTATTTTTTTTTTTTAGTTTAAAAAAAAAACAAAAAACAAAACTAAAGTCAAGTTCAAAAAGCACATACAGAAATGACAAAAGTTGAACCTAACTGCTGCATAAAACACAATAACTAAAAGACAAATCTGACAAGACAATTAAATAACAGTAAAATGTTACAAAATAACCCAGATGAAGTCAAGGTGTCAAGCTCTACTTGAATCAAAGGTCACTGAACTGAGATGAGTTTCCAGCAGCAACTTAGCAGTTTCTAAAGTCTCAACAGCTCTTACATGTAAAGGTAAACTGTAGGCTCTAAAGGCTCAGTCAGGTCTATGCCTGAATATCAGTACACTCAAAAGCAACTATTTGTTGAACCTTAGTGTTCTTACAGGAGTATAATGATGACTCTTAAAATCAATCTTGAAACCGTTTATGATGTACATTATGTCCCTCTGACCCTTGTCTATTAGAACAAATGAGAAAAACCCTCAATTTCTGTGTTATCATCTTTGGTTCTGAAAATATGATCCAAAATATATAATTTGGCTATAATGAAGAGTAAATTGTCCGCCAGACAGTAATTTTTTAATGTATCCATTTCTGAAAATGTTCAGTGCATCAAGCTGCAGAAGTGAAACACAGATTTAGTGCAAATCACCAGGACTAGATGCAGAAACCAGGAGGTGGCTGACAGGAAGGAATGCTCAGCCAAATCTGAATCTGAGTTGTGCTTCTCTATTTGAACTTCTGTGTTCATCATGGATTGGCCATAATAACCACCGGTTGACTTACTAGTTGATCTATGTTCCTATCCTCGCCTGAGGTTAATAGCACTGAGACAGCACAATACAAGCAGGTAAAATGAGTTTCCTCTGGAGGGCGACTGGGTTTACCCTCACAGACAGATTGAGGCGCTCAACCACCCAGAGGGAGCTTGAAGCCGAGGTGATTCAGGCATCAGATTATTGTGCATCCTGGGTGCCTTCTTTTGCACGTCCAACTCGTAGGAGACCCTGGTCAGACCCAGAGCACGCCGGAGAGATTATATGCATCATCTTGGCTTAGAATGCCTCACCTATTGCCATCTCAACCCAGCACGTGATAAGCAGCAGAATATAGGTGGAAGGATGGGTGTCAATTTGTACGGCAGCTTAGCAGATGCTGCAACAAATACTGTGGGACTTTGAAGGTATAACAAGCCTAAAACTGTGAATTTCTGACTAAAGAGCAGTAACTTAATAAGTAGTATTAAAATAGTAATAGCTTCTTTACCTAACTGCTACATTTGTTTCCTGGTTTGGATTTAAAACACCCTAGCAGTGTTCCATGTTGGGGAAACAAGTACAATCTTTCTGCAGTGTTTAAAACATATTCTATGAAACCTATAAACTGCTATACACATGTACCGGTATCAGTAAATCTTCAGACATTAAAATTGTAAGAGTAAAGTAAAAGCAAACACAGCAAGAGGAAAACAGTAAGACAGCAAATGTTTCATTATAATTCTCAAATCATTACATCGTGTCATAATAATAATAATTAGGACCAACGGAAAGAAAAGAGCAGAACAACATAGGCCAGTTTTTACTTCTGTTGCACAAATTTTCTTGGCCAACAGACATAATTGTTGTGTGAACAAACACGTGGTAGTGATGTGGTTTTCTCATTATAATGCAGGGACTGCACGGTGACTTCATGTTATTCCACTACCACAAACATAAATTTCTGTCTACAGAATTGTGTTGCAGGATGTTTGTGTGTTGCAAATCTGTAGCAGCCAGACAACAGTCATAGTTTCCTACTTGGAGAGGCCAGTGTACACTCTGTTTGGTAAGATAATTCCCTCATGCTGTGGACTAATAAGGCTGATAAACAAGTAATCTGACTAGCAGCAGATGAATTAGATGCCCATTAATTGTCCTTCTGCACGAGACTTTGCTGGTTATCCTAGTTCTTGCAAATCATGCTTAAAACTGATGTATCAGGCATTACTAACGAGTATCCTATTAAATGGCGACCATCACAGCTTGCTGTGGGCTGTAATTGACCAAAATAAAGTTTCACAACAGGGAGGAATAAGCTGTACTGAGCGTCTTGATAACTGAAGTGGGTGGGGTGGGACTTTTTTGTCCCATAACAGGGGCTACAAAATGAGTTTTTAGTGGCCATCCAAGTAATCACTAGTAGATTATGGTCAATCTGTGCTACGGGAAGGTAAAGACCTCACTTATTCCCTCTTTAAATTGAATTAATGTTTAATACACTGTTACAGGCAGTTAAAAACTGCAGCCTGTGTGCATCCCTGTAATGGTGTAAAGTGGCCTGGCTGATGAGAGCCAATAGACTTGTGCACACAGAGCTCATTGTTCTGCTGTGACAGGGTGTTTTGGCTCGAGATGAGCCACACATTCCTGCTGGAATTCAGCAAGTCCAGCACTGTGAGCACAGAGGGAAACCTGATCAGACATGATGTTGGCCAGGTTGGGGGCAGGTAGATGTGTAAACAGAAAATAGGTGGTACATTAACTATGGACAAAGCTTTATTAACCACAGTACGCAGCATGATAAGGACCAAATACCATCAGCTGTTTTTCCATCGAAATATTTTCCTGCAAACTCTGAAGTATCGCATTAGAGCAGTTAATGGCAAAATAAGAAAAAAAACGTTCTCCGTCTAGCATAAAAACCCATATATGCTCACTAGAGGGGGTTAGTAACTTTTTTTGCGGTTCATGGAAGATGAAAACATCTTGAACATTTAAATCCCATGACTGGTCAGCTGCTTCTGCTTCTAGAGGCTCTAGACACCGTGAAACTTGATCGATACCACCAAAAAAAAGTCACTACCTTCCTGATTTAAAACAGTTCCTGAAGACCTTCCCTGCTTTATTTCTTGCATCTTCTTCTTTTTAGCGGTTAACACACAACAGGTTATATTTTCAGCTTCTTCTACTCTGATAATTATAGTCATGTGGACTGTTACCTTTACTACCACCTACTGATAAGACTACATAGTCTAGTTTCCTGCTGTCTTGCACCGTGTACACCGAACTTTAGTTTCACAACCTCCTTATGTCCTCATTATTTATGACATTTCCTATTTTTAAGGGATGTTTTTAATCATGTCTTGTTATTGCACAGCTTGGTGGAAGTCATTTTGCTGCTTATATTGTATGAGCATGTGACAAAGAAAACTCTTGAATCTTGAATTCATATAGAAATATAGCCAATGTGGTCCCACTGCACATGCAAGTTTCCCTTACAAATGCGCATAGCATAGTGGTTTAACAGCAGCCCAGATGTATTTATCAGCAAAATCAGTTAGCAGTGGTCAGTGATAAATTTATATTTTAAAGATCTCTATATGGCCCACAAAGGAGAGAGAAAGACAAAACCAGGCTACTGATCCTGTTGAACCAACCAATCAGCTAATCAGACCTCTGCAACAAGTTTGTGAGATTTGAAAGGCTGGAGATGCTAATCTAAAATCCTCTGTGACATGTGATTAACCATTGCACCCCGACAAGCCCTTCAGTTGAAGCATTATATCGCTGAGTTTGACCGGTAATACATCCAACTGCATCTGAAAAGCAGCATGATTCCAGCCTTGGATGCCAAAGATGAGATCATACATTGAGGAAGGATTTATAAACTACATGTAATGAGAAAGACACTGCATAGGGATGAACTGAGTGAGAAGAACAAATGTCAGTGTCAGACTAGTGTTTAGTCAGTTTACTATAAACACCTCGACGTGAATGATAATGTCTCTGTCTGCTGTATGTGTAAACAGGCAAATGATTGCTAACACGTTACTATAATAACATTAATAAGGTGAAAATATGTCAGTGTTTTGCTCAAAACACAGTAAGTCAAATTAATTTCTATGGGTGCAATGAAACCTCCATCACAGCTCTGAAATGCTGTTACGTAAATGTAGAATTGTGGAATGCACTAATGTACCAATGACGTACTGCTGATGTGTAAACTGAACCGGTACAAGAGTTCTTTCATCTGATCCGCCATCAACACATGACTAGATGATTTCACTGAGCTTCAGGCACTGTCAGTTAAGAATTTATTCGTATTTGTAAACAGGTTTTATTAAACATTTCCATTTTTATCTGTCTTTTTGTTATTACCTCCTATTTTAAGGTGTCAGTGGCTTCACTACAGTTCAATATTTGTCAACCTTTCACAAGGCTGGTGTGTTTTTTAAATATACGGCAAGGTAACAAAATGATAGTCAGTTTCTTTGTGTCACTCGGGTTAACAAAAAGCTCTGGAAAATGTTGGGGCATTAGACTGATGCTGTTGTGGGATCAGTAGGCTTTTTTGCTGATGTTGGTGTGGTGGGAGACCTGGATCAGCCAGATTAGGAGAATTCCCCTAATAAGTGTCCCTTTGCAGTCCTGGTGCACATAGATGGGCCTCTCTGCAGCAGGAGGATCAGTTACACGCAGGACTTTCCCAGAGTGACTGTGGCTGCCAGGGAATACTCTGGACATGAAACAATGGTGCTCATGATGGGAAGGTTTTGAGTAGAAGGACTAAGATTTGTACTCATTCCATGATGATCAATTTAAACACAAGAATACATAGAAAACAGGATTTACATCTGCACACTACTGTTGTACTACAAAACCTCTTTCCATAAACTTGCATCGATGATGAAATGATGAATTCTCACCCAGAATTAGCTCAAACATTTTTTGGGCCTTGCCAGTGACCGCTGGGTTGCTCACATCTATTCTTGTCACTATTTAAGCCCATTTTTCTGCAGCTGCTCTTGTATGCAGTTGGGAGGCTAACTAGCTGTGTAGGAGGATTAGATCCCAAATTGCTGATATTAGCTGTGATTCAGAGGTTTGGAATCAGACCAAAACCTTGCAGGAGGAATTCAGTGAAATTACCGTGTTTCTTTGACAGTTTTTCTTGAGAGTCTGAAAGAGCTGACACAGGAGTTCATATACTAAGACTACATCTATTTATAGCTAACAGTGGAAGAACCAGTCACGTCTGTGTGAAAATGCACATTTCTGAGTGAAAAACAACATACATGAATGTTTCAAAAAAAGGAGTATAGGAAACATCAAGGATAGTATGGGACATAGATTTGAGGAAAATATCCAATTTCGATTTTTTCTCTGTCAGATATTGCAATCTCATTTGTAAAATAGCTCTTTTTAAGTCAAGCTTTAGCTATAAAATTCAGTGTAGTGCAGTATTATTCCTTAGATACTCTCAAAAGTGGGACACAAAATCATTGGCACAACAATTTAAACTCTGCAACACATGCACTGCACAACATTTATCCTTAATTGCATCCTTGGTAATGTGCTAACTGCTTGCAGTGGGGCTGTGCAATTATAGCCAAAACGCTAATCATGATTTGATCAATATTGAGATTATTCACTGATTTTAGGTGCAAAATATTTTATTGCTGACATTTTTAGAAAGAGCACAGTTTCACTTTATGTTGCTCTACATTCCTGGTAATGCATCAGAATACAACTGCTAATTATTCAAATAACATCACCTAGAAGCAAAATATGACTACAATTCTACCAAAACTTTTTACCAAAAAAATAAATAAATCCATACAGCTGCTTTTGCTTTCATGTCATGTGATAAAAAGTCACACTTTGTAGAGTCTCTGTTGTGGATATCTGAGCTGATATTGGACAAGGACGTGGATTCAGTGAAGTAACATTATTATTCTTGGCCTTTGTGTGTTCACCTCGCTGCAGTTTGTGGTGTTATTTCAGCTGGTTGTACAAGATAGCGGTGCTGCTTCATGGCAGGACGTAAGCCTCACGCCCTCTTTTTTAATATGATTTGTACTTTACTTGCCCTAAATCCAAAATACCTCCAAAGAGAGGATGATTATTCATGACGATGATTTGAAGGGATGAGCTCTTCACCTTCTGTTCCATAAATATGATTCTGATTTTGCCTGTTTGCTCCTTGTTGTATATCACTTATCTACTCTGGATCGCAGCTGCAGCATCCAGTAAAGTATTGCACAGACTGTCGCTTCAGTTGTGTGGCTGCAGCAGCAGGACGACTCCCCAAAAATGAAGCCAAAACATCTCGATCACTCCCTTGTGGCTGGCAGTTAGTTTAGGAAGCACTTCATTTGATTTGCAGCACAGTTTTCTATGAGCAAAACACAGTCGATCATGTTCATTTAATGTGAGGGACCAAAATTGTGAATAATCTTCTATTCATTGTGCAGCCTTGACTTGCTGTATGTATTTCCAAGACTGCACATCTGATGTATTTTTCATATATCACTGTCATGGTTGAAATGCGACTTGAAACGTGTAAATATACTCGATTAGGTACGAGCAATTGGTCAAAAAGAGCCATAAAACTAGACGTACACTTGGAAAGCACAGACTTACGCCAAGGCCAATAGTTCTAGAAAATGGGACTTTACAAGCCAGAACCGGTCAGCACCAAAATTTTATGACTTCTTTCTTTGCCCACACTTCATCTCACCACCAAGTTTCTTGAAATTCTGCTTTGTACTTTTTGAGTAATTCTGTTACCAGACAAACAAATGCAGCGAAAACTTAAACAGAAGCTCCTTGGCGGAGGTAATAAAGATAAACAAGCATGTTTCCAGATTTATGCACTCTGTGATTCCTGTGTTTGGACTGTGGGCATGAATTTCACTGAACCTATGCTGCCTTCACCCCGAACCTGCTTGAAACAACTGGGAGGCTCTGAGATCAGCTAACCAGTGTCAGCCCTGACGGCCATTAGAGTCCAACCAACCACTGAGCAGACACTTGGCATTCATGCAGTGCTACAACATTAGCCTCAGGCCAATGTTGCTTTCAATGATGCCAAAATTTCACGAGTGTGAGGCAGCAGACAGAGGGTGACCTGAGAGGCTTGGAACGGAAGACAAAATGCCTCTCTGAGCCTTATAATTTCTCCAAGACAGCCCATCCCCATCTCTATCCATCACTTTAATCAAGCTGATGCCCGAGTGCCTCTCCGGAGGAGCTATATGCTCTTAATGAGATCTTCCTGGCAAATTAAAAGAGCCAGAAAGTGTCTCAGCATAAGCAGAGAGGAGGGCAAGTATGTCTGGGCGGGACGAAGCAGAGAGGGAGAGATCTTGGCAGGACACTTAGAACATTTGCCCGGCGCATTACCAATTAAAAACAACAGGCAGCTCCCACATGTGCTGTGTACCTTTCTAATGGGAAACATTTAGTCCTGCAGAGAGAGGAGGAAACTTAAAAGAGATGCTTCAGAGATGTGTACTTATTCTACTGCTGCACTAACAACACACTGTTGTGGATTAGAACCAAGCAAAATTCTTAATTTATTATCAAGAGGAGATTTACTGCATACAATTGTACATTACTGACGCATTATTCAAAAATAATATCCATTCACGCACTCATCCATTACCTATTTTTGCTTGCATGGTTGCAGGATATGAGAGACCTGATATTTTTGCTAACAAGAAAATAATATATTTATAGATGTTGCTGGTCTTTTATTTAAAATAATCCAAAACAAAGTGTCCATCCTGCTAGCATAGTGCATTTCAAAGTTTTCTGGCAATGAGGTTTTGGCCTTTTTTTTCTAAACCAGCAGAGGTTTCGGGCTGCTGGTAAGACCAGAAGGAAGGTCATGTTGGTCAGCAAAAACCAATACAATGATCATCTTCGATATCCAAAGCAACTTTAAATGATTCTCCAGGATACTTTCTGGAGGTCTACGTACTCTCAGATAGATCTTAACAGTCTCAAGTATTATGGCCTCATTCCAGAGCTGACTAATTAGTAGATTTTAAATTGGAATCACAATATGAAACTATGAAAAAGTTGCAAAGGTAGCAGTGTAGGACACATCTTATGCCGGGTTTCAACGATTGCAGTGGTGGTTTCACAAATTGATGCCATCCTCCAAGTGTGACAGTCATTACACAATGAATATCAAAAATTCTATCAAAAATCAAGATGCACATTTGTCAGAAAAATTGCAATATTTTTCTTAAATTGTTAATTCATACCCAAGTCTAGTGTAAACTTTGACAAAAAATGCTGTTTTATTCCGAAGGTGGTGCGATAAAGGGTGCAAGACAACACTTATGTAACAACAACAGATAGGAATGTATTTTTTTAAATTTCTCCATTATCGATAGGAGAACTGATAACGTCAGAGCCTATCAATCAGCCTTTGAAAATTTAGGCCCAGGGGTCTTCTAAAGATGTGGAAAAATCTTTGCCTTCACTTCAGCAGGTGTCCCAAGTCTCACTGTGAGGCACAAACATTTGGTGACTGGGCCAGTTTGCAAAGATTAAGAACCAAATTCTCACAAAATGACCGCTACAACAACCATATCCAAAACCAGTCAATCAGAATTCAGGATGAAATGACGCAGTATGCACCAGGTGATGCCAACGGTGCCACCAATGAGTACATACAGACTTCCAAATTGGCATGAGCAGTCTATTTTATGATATCATCCATCATATCCATATTCATTATAAAGCTATTAAGTGCAATCTAGTCCAAAAGCTATGACATAGATGCATTTAAATGAGAGCAGTGTAGATGGGAAATGACAAACTCAAACTAGTCAAACTCAAAATCTGACCTCAAAATTTACATTGCACAATCTAACAAAGATTTATCAAGATTGTTTTAGATCCATTTCTGCCCTCTCTTTTGCTTTGTGCTCTCCCCCAGATAACTACACACCTCTGGCAGGAGCAGAAGACTGACCTTCACTTGTTTTCATCAAGAGTAATTAGCTTCAAGAAATTATTTGCATTTCTCATTTATCTCTGCCTGTCTCTACTATTAAAGGTATTACACACACACATGGGCATGTACATGAATACAAATAACGATCATACACACCACTCTCGACCACGTACACATTCCCTAATAAGCTGTTAATAGGAGCCTTTTCAAGTCGCGCCTTTGAAGACACATTCCCTGAGCATCCCACTTTACTTCTGCACATCTGTACCATCATGATCAAATGGTTGCATTTTTAATTGTGTGTATACAGGATTACACACACACATGGTCAGGAAACCAAAACACAAGGAGACTGCATCTGATGCACTCATTACGCAACCAGGTTCACTGACAACAGCACAGCTAGTGATGGAGGAAATAATACCGTCGTCATTATGTCTGCTGTACACTGCAGGACCGTAGTAATCTGATTACAAAGAAACAGCAACCCACATGTATTACCGATATTAAGTTGCAATCTGTATAAAGCCATAAACAGGGAGGAGAATTCATGATATTAAATATGGAGATAACAGCATATATTTTCTCTTCTGGAAGGCATTCCGAGTTCTGCTTGTTTAAATAGAAAGTGATAAGTGAAATAGTGGCACCACAAATGAAAAACAGAGCTGGAGAAAGAAGCATTCAAATTCTGACCCCTCTCTCATCACTGCAGTGTTGACCAAAGGCTGTGTGAACAGGATGTGAATGTTGATTCCACAAAGTTATTTGGCCATTTGACAGCAACTTCTGATGAAACAACTTTAAAGACATGAAGGCCAAGGTGGTGAATGGGCACGTAGCATAAAGTCAGACAAAGGAATCGTATCTGTAACAAGAAATATCTGTCAACTGGCAATATGATTGGTATACTTGAATCATTAAAAAACATTTGTTTTCAGGCAAAAAAAAAGAAAGCATAACTCAATATGGCATGAATTTAGGTCAGTTTAGAACACATCTGGAGGTGCTCTTGTTTATACTGTCATGTGTAAATAACATCTGGTCACATTCAGAAGAAGATAATGATTACAGTTGTATCCAGATGGACTGACCCTTCAGGATTACCAGTAAACACCCACACATTTTCACAACTTTGCACACACCAAACATTATTATGTATTACATTATGATTATTTATGTATTTACAAATACTATCTTTTCAGGTTTATTCATATTTACACTGGAGCTAATAAACCTAGCACGGAAAGCACAGTCACTGCACTATGTCCCATTTAGCTCAACTGGGGATAACGTGCAGATTCTTATCGGTTTTGATTTTTAATTGATCGGTTGAAGAGTAGTTATGATTCCAGTTGACCAAGATGTTTTTGTGGCTCACTACAGCCCTAAAATAAAATCCAGCTGGATTTGTGAAAGCCCATTCAACTCAGCCTCTTGCGTCCATCTCAAGCTGCCTGTCGAAAAGCTAAAAACAACTCCTTCCCCAGCAAAGAAAAAAAGAGGCAGAGCCCAGAAGCATTGCTTCAGGAAACTCATGAGCCCCTATGAACAGCTAGATATGGGCTGCCATTCTCACACTTGTGCTGGCAAGTTTCTACATAAACTCTGATTACATTCTTATAGGACAAGTAATATTAGCTTATAGTGAAAAGAAGCCAGCACATGCCTTTGGTTTACTCAGCCTTTCACATAACCTTCCCCTGAGACACTGTAGCTGCTTCTAATAAATATTCAGCAACCTATTTGCATATTTAGATGTAATTCAGTAAAGAAATCAATCAAGATAACAAGAACATTAGACCAGGAGTGATGCACAGGCCATTGAAAATATGTCAATATACCATCAAATAAATAAATCAAAAACCATGAACAGCAGTTATTTTGTTTTCATTGTTTGACCTTGATCTCTACTGTAACTGAACAGTTAATTCAGGCAATCGATCACTGTATGATTAAAACATACAGCGATCACCAGAGTCATGAGAAACTTGAAAAAAAAACATCTAATTTAGTCAATATAGATGCATAAGCAGCAGTTTTTGGCCACATCAAATATTTTACGATGAACCAAAATCAATCCAAATGTACTTGTATAGCACCTTTTCTTACGTCTCAGCTCAGAGCACTTTACAAATGATGATAACTAAAAGATCCTCTTTCAGCATGAAGGACATTCATGACTGTCTCACATTTTAGAGGCTTATTACTTAAATATACAGTGTATTGCTTTTAACGGTGCATTCTGGCAAGGGGTTTTGGGTCGTTTGCAAGCAGCCTTGACTAAAGATTCATCATTAACTACAGCAGCTTGCGGCTATCCGGGTATAATACTGGAATAATGTAACAGAAAAAACCTGAGGGCTGTACCGGGCTGCTGGTGACCAAAAATAAAAAGCCCCTTGTATACCTTGAACCCTCTTCAGTCCCTTTCAGCCAACTACTGTGACAGATGCAAACCCAGCAGCCCGTGAAAAAGTAAGTTAGCTAATCTGAGTGAAATCTGAGTTAATATATCATCAGGGAATAAAATAGTGCAGTAATTATAGAGAGTTTGGTGTTCTTTAGAGGAATTTAGCTGGTGTTCAGCAGTCATCTGTTTATAAGTTTACGCAAAATGTAGTGGATGTATGTGTGTTTGTGATGACAGAAACCACAGCATATGGCCAATCGATTATTCACTGGTATTGATCAAATATCCCTGCAGGTCATTCAGTGTAATTAAAATACTTACAGAATATTCATGTTGTATCTGCAGTTCTCATTTTAAGTAATCCAATTATATCAGCAAATCCATATGGTATGTACAGTCCAGAGGATTCTGCAGAGCATGAATTAGTGTAGCTCAACATATTGCAATGATATCCCAAGTTAAATTATCCGTTAAAGAACTACTACATAAATGAGTGTATATTTCTATTTCTGAGAAATTCTGTATCAATTCAATCATCAATAAATAAGTAGACAAAGAAGGCAAAGAGGGAAAGACATCATTATTACAGTCTGGTTTTACAACAGCACCATTAAATAGAACTGCAATGATTAATCAATAATTGCTAGCAATTACA
Source organism: Amphiprion ocellaris (assembly GCF_022539595.1). Taxonomy (NCBI): domain Eukaryota; kingdom Metazoa; phylum Chordata; class Actinopteri; family Pomacentridae; genus Amphiprion; species Amphiprion ocellaris. The sequence goes on along the minus strand of NC_072767.1, from coordinate 31,534,687 downwards.
AAAAAAAAATGAATCAGTTTGAATACTTGTTTAAGAATTAAAGATCAAAATTCTCCAATTTTGGATAATCCTCCTTCACTCCTCTGTGACAGTAAATTGAATATCTTTGGGTGATGAATAAAAGAAAGCATTTGAGGACGTCAAATTGGACTTCAGAAAACACAGATTGACATTTTTCAGCATTTTCTGGCATTTTATAGACCCAAAAGCTGCTTAGTTAATCGAGAAAATTATTAACAGATTAATCAACAGTGAAAATAATTGTTGGTTGCAGCCTGCTATAAAATATGAACAGCAGCATACCCTTCGAAAGTATTTCATTCTTCTCTTTGACACAGACATGGGATTTTCACTTATTGTGGAAGTTTAAAAAAAATTAATCAAGATGGGAAAAGGACTGACTCTGTCATCTTGCCAAGTCACAGAACTGCAGCGAGTCCTTTCAGTACCCAGTGGATCAGGGAAATTATCTCACTCCAGGAGCTTCTGGATATGATGGGACAGAAAGCCAAGGACGTGGCAGCTCTCCACAGGCTCAAAAACACACAGAAAGCCAAAATTCTCCCAAGTCCTTGAATTGGGCGGCCAGTTAGAGGCAATGGTTTCTGTGCTCGTGTATCTGCAAGGTCCCTCGTAACATAAATTTAGTCACCCACCTTTGTTTGCCTGGGTTCATTTGGACCCCTCAAAGGACGCTTGCACAGAAGCAGCAACTGTGCCGGCACCAGTTAAGTAATACTGATTGCTTGTTGTCTGGATTATACTTTGTTGTTTATGCTGCATTTAACATCATTGGCTCTGTTTTTGTTCTACAGTTGCACAGACTCTGTTTTGACATTTTACTAAGGATGCACGATATTGGATTTTTGCACATATTAGATATTTTTCAGCTCATTTTGGCTGAATGCTGATATATGCACATACTTCTTCCATCTAATTGCAAAGCGCATCAGATCTTTCCTGCAGTGGAATTAACATAATATTGTGCCTACTCTCGTTTTGATGGCCCACCAACAAGTGCAGATAAAATAGTGTGTCAGATATACATATATATTATGCAAAACAAGAAAACTGTTTGAACTTATCAGGAAAACTGGCCACACTTATTTTTTGTTTACAACTTGACAGGTGTTAGTAGTCTGTTAATGTTCATTTTGGGCCGATGCCAATATTTTACTTTAAAGCATTTATTAGCCAATAACGATGATGATGTTGATCACTGTGCATCCCTACATGTTAATGTTGTCAAGACAAACACAGTAAACAAAGCAGCTCTTCATCTTGATATTTAGAGATCACACCCATGTTTTTGAATGCACGTTAGTAAAGTGTAAGCTTAGACATACCTCAAATTATAGTATAAGACATATAGTTTAAGACATGCAATCCAGCGTTCTGAGTTCTGGGTTGAAATCCACAGTTGTCCATGAACACAAACATGGAAACCATGAATCAGTCCTACAAGTAAAAATGTGGCTATTGTGCCTCTATGGGTCATGCAAACTTTGCAGTCCCGCCTCTGACGGAAAGATTCAGGAAAATGGGAAGTGAAACAGAACAGCTTGTGAATGGCCTTTAACAGAACGATTAGCAAGAGCTGACTGCAGCTTTCCAAAGAAAGATGATTTTGAATCATTTTAAATCATTGCGTTTTGAGTCTGTCCAAAGTTAAACACAGAAATTAGGTGCCTGGAATGGCCATTTTACTAACTACACGAGGGATTTCCATCTGTGGATACTTGCCGGCCAAGATAATCACTAACATTGATCCGCTGGTTTGATTCCATGTGTGAGGATGACTTTAACTGGGGGGATGGAGGGAGACAGACAACAGGACATCATGAATGATAGTGTACCTCGAGAAAACAGTTGTGTTCCTGCACTCATTGCTTTGATGGTGACGGAGGAAAAAAGCTCTTGCTGCAAAATAATACTGAACTCTCTATACGGTCAGTAAAAGTTAATACCGATAGAAAAAGGTCCATATCAGAAGGCTAATGCCATCATTTCCTTTCAGTCAGGCAAAAACCAAACATTTTTATTCATTCATGTAAAAATATCTTGTGCTTTCTTTGGAAAGATGCAATCACCTGCTGCTGCTATACTCCACAAATCTCTCCAACATGCAAAGTATATAAAGTTAGTATGACACCAACTAACAGAAAGAAAATCCTGGTTGAAATATAGCAGAATTCTTCTTTAAGTATTCTCTCTCTCGGTGTCTGAATTTAAAGATCCTGAACATTGTCCTCATTTGAGCCAACACACTGCTGCTTTGGAAACTTGTCTCTGAAAGTATCTAATTAACAATGAATCGTCCACGATGAATGGGACGCCCTTTTGAGTTGAACTGAGTCAGCATTTTGGTCTTGAAACTGTTTAATAGTGAAAATCTCTCACAAATTTGCTATAAACAGCAAACATGGATCCAGTTTACACAATTGGTAATAATACTCCCACCACAGTTAAGGAGAAAGCAGGTTGAAATGAGGACAATCTAGCACTCACTAATGCTGCAGAAATTTGCATTTTGTGAGTTAAAGCCATTTACAAGAGAAACTTTCTCTTGAGGGCAAGTGTAACTCATAAAGTTTATAAGAGAATAACACGCACAACACACATCTCCTACAACTATCAACAAGTTACACCCTCTGCTGAGCTCTAAGTTAATTTGTACACTGTAGGAATCTGCTGTAACCAGACCTAACAACGAGACAGAGAAGTATACTTTAGCCTGCTGCAATGACATTGTTTCCCAAGGGGATCATTAGAGTGTCATTCTGTCTTCTGACACCACTGCAGGTAACTTCCTGACAGATGGTCTGCACAGCATGATGAAAAAGTCAAAGAAAGTCTTCGCAAACTCGAGATGACAGTGAATACAGGCAGGAGTGTGCTTCAAATCCTCTGTGGAGCTCTGAGAACTTATTCTAAGTAGATAAATAAAGTAATTCTCAATGTCACCAGTGACTATGGCACAGATCTAGGCAGACGGGGGGTGCCAATAAGTAAATAAATAGCTATTCTTATACAGGACTGAAATCTGATGGGTTTAATTACTTCTTTATCAGTCTGCTACACCCAGGCGCTGTATGCCTTATGCGGGTGTGTATGTGTGTGTCTGTCATTGTATCTCCCTGTGCCGCTGTGTACTGTAGGCTATATTTGCTAGTATGAGCCTTTGAGCCTGGAAGCTGAGTGCTGGGCCTGTTGTGGGGAGATAAACGCCAGAAGAAGATGGCAGATAGTTGAGTCTGAAATCTCTTTTCTGCAGAAGTCACTACAGCAACATCGACCCTACACTAAATATGCCCTCTTACAAGAGCATACACTGCACGGGGAAGGAGAACACTTTAATCTGCACTTATTTGGGTCTGAGGACTGAAATAAGAATGCAGTATGCACAGATCGAAAAATAAGATGTGACTTGTGAAATGAATCTGTGCTTGGGAGAAAGTTTCCATCACTTTCTGGTGATGGAAACTTTGAACAACTCTCTAAGGCGACCTCCTTCTCTGAAGACCACTGTTCACTTAGAGGGAGCAATGTTTCCCTTGAGAACTACCTGTGTGCATCGGTGTGAGATTGGCTGTTGAAGGGCATAAATATCTGAGCTCAAGCTCCAATCTGAATGTGTTTAGTCGGGGTTTCGGTGCTCAGTGTTCCAGAACCACAGCTTGGTGCGGAGGAGCGGTCGGGCCAGCAGACCTGAGCTGTAGCTGTAATTGGCATTGCTGCTTTAAAATGAAGGAGGATTTTTCCTCTTTAGAGGGAATTATGCACCCAGTGGAGTTGCTATCCATCATTCTGAGGAACGTGGTTTTGACAGATAGAAGAGGATATCTCCTTTAATTCAACCATACCGAGGGTAAGTACAGCAGCTCAGGGCACACACCTCCACAGTCTGCTGCTTGACCACAGAAGATAATTACAATCTGGACAGAGGTTCATATTACATGCCTGAGTCTCTTTGATAGGTTAAGCAGGGACATCAACATACACACCTGCCAATGGCTACTAAATCAGTCACTTATTAAATTCCAGCTATTTTCCTGCTTGCAACTTGTAACACAGAATTAAAATTCAGTGAGCAAAGGCCCTGGAGTGAGACTGAAAAACTGGTGCCAGGGTTTTCATGAAATAAAAAGATCTAGTTGCAATGTGGTTTTGGTTAAGCAATAAAATACCCAAAACAGACTTTCAGTATCGGGGCTGCATAATTAATTGAATATTTATCATGATAACGATTTAAGCTTCCTATAGTGAGATTAGCATGATGTTGATGCTTAACATGCTCTGCTTGCAGATAACTCAGCTCACAGGAAGCAGGCCATATAGATGAAAACACTTGGTTTCAACTTGTGTCAATCTGACAACAGAACCTCATATTTCTGTCTTTTTAAACGCATTTCTGGTCACACACCCATTTGAGCTGCTGCACTGCAATAACTGAGTGGAAACTAGAGGTTTCTGCTGGAAAAGCTAGGTACCATCTACTGTATCCTGCATGTGAGGCATATAAGGAACTGGTCAACTGGTGTAGGGTCAACTGACACACAGATGTTCTGCTATGAGGTATTTTTGGGTAGAATGTATTTTTAAAAAATTTTTACCTCGAAGTGATGCTCTGAATTCAAATTAGTTTAAGCCTTTTTTTGATGCAGATTTGAAAATTAACATGAATGTCACAGAATATGGAAAGAGTTTTAAAAAAATGCAAAATAATGTTAATGTATTACATTGATCAATGAACATTTTGACAGGCTGTGTCTGAGTGAATTTTGATAAGTTAATTCAATCTATTGTATGTGTTGCCAACAGTTATGCCTACATGGTTTCTATACAAATATACAAAAATCCCCAGCTGAGAAAAAGCAGATATTAGCCTGTATGTCTGTTTTAGGAATCTTTGACTAAAATAAATCACTGTTTGTATATAACTTACTGAAATCGATGAAACATAAGGGTACAGCTGATGGTTACTTTCAGCAGCAAGCTGACCAATCTACCAAACTGTCATTGAGCATGATGGTGCACTGAATAATCACTGTGTATCCGTTTGTGAATTTACCAGCATCCTGCCTGCTCTAATTACCCCAGAGAGGGAACCCACAGCGGCTCCCACAGGCTTCCTATCACAGCCAGCCGCCACACCAGGCTCCTGTGTCCAAACACAGAGCAGCTGCACATCAACGTACACGCACACACACACACACACGTCTTCTGAGATACATCATTAGCATAGCATGCTGCTGATAATCATCCAAAAGCAGCATTTATCCAGCCTGCATGTCTCTCTTTCGGTCTGAAACCGTTTCCACAATAACCAGCAATTCAGTCCTATTGTTATAGGGTCACTATGGGGAGAATTCAGAATTAAAATTTCAAATATAAGTATTAGCCGTAAGGCAAAATTCCATTTCAGCATCCCCAGCAGAGGGCATTTGCGTGTAGATTGAATAGTGTGGGTTTGGTTTCAGAAGTGGGCAGCAATGACACATGATGAAACAGTATTTCAACAAAAAACTTGCTATGTATAGTACACTGCTGTGTTATTGGTGCACTGCATTAAAAAAAATGTATTACTATATTCTCTGCTGCGGCTTCCCTCCCTGCCTCGTCTTTGCAGTTCAACTCAAGTGTATTATTTTAAGGAAGATGTTTTCGCACTTATTGTTTTGTTGCCCAGAGTTGTGAGTCAGGCCATCACTAATCACCACCAACCACCTCCAATCACTCATTAGAACAGCCTACATGAGCAACAAAACCCTTGGCAAAACAGTAAATAAAGCATTTCTCTATTACAGTAACAACTAAAGGTGACCTGGCAGAGGTTATGAAAATATTTATCAACTGTCAGACCTTTTCTAACTTGATTAGAGACACACACTGTTCAGCTGCCAGACTGCAAAAAAATATGTTTTTTAAATGTAGGGGGACATTTTCCCACCCAGTCAACTGATAATATTCCCTTGAGATTAAAACTAAAAGTCAACTGGAGTGAGAAAATAAAGCTGATTAATGTGTGTAGTAGTTACTCACAGGTGAAGGTGAGGTATTACCTATCAACACGTGATGGTATTTCTATTATTTCTTTACTCCGTTGTACAAAACTAATAACTGATTGCATCATTTTACAGTTTTCTGCCTCACATGGTTGGATGTGTTCACCGTGCTCTGGATACCGGATATGGCAGAAGTAGGGCTGCACAATAATATGACACGATATAATGTTTCATTGACATCACGCTCGTGTGACAGTCACAAGTGCAATGTGAAGCAAGACAAATTAAATCAAACACTGCCTTTGGCTGCTTGATACAAAAAATAAACCAGTACACTTGTTATTTTCCATGACCAATCTGCACAGGAAGCCTGTCTGATTGAACATAATTTACTCTGATTTAAGGTTTCTTGGAGACATTGATTCTTTTTGTTCAATGTTGTTTAAAAGACACAAAGTTTGCTGATATGCAGGCTCTACATGTGCTCAGTAAAATGGGAGAGAAACAGGAGAAAAACTCAGAAAATAAAATTTGGTTGCGAACAGAAACGCAACATCAGCTGTACGGAAATATTTCAGCTACTCAAGGATGATGAGGACCCAAAACAGGTGCTCTGTCAGCAGCGTGTTGCAATTGTTGCCAGTACAAGGCAACACACCTAATTTGTTTGCTCATTTAAATCAACACTACAATTTTCTGTATGCCGAGTGTAAAGTCAGATCTGCAGTTCGGAAGTTTTTCAGCTTTTTTGAAATGCTTTTTTATTATTTATTTTCACTCCACTACCAAATCACCCCAATCATTCTTAAAAAAAAAGGCAATTCTTTCCAAATATCACAATGTCTGTTTTTTTCCCCAATATCGTGCAGCCCTAGATGGCAGTGCTGCTACCAACACAGTAACTGGAGTTGATTGGGCTTATGTGCTTGAACAGCTTGTCAACAGCCCAAAGCATCTCTGTCGAAAGTGGCAAGTGTATAATCCATACTTGGATGTCTTTAAGGTAGAGTCAGTGATTCTTGTCCAATACGATTTCTGTCAAATTCACGGTCTGTAACTGTTCATTCTGTATGTGCACTGAAAAGCAAAATGATGTTCGTTTACAGCCCTGGCTCTGTAAACATCTTCGTCTTTCTTCAGAATAACAAGCTGCACCTTTAACAGCAACAAAGTATGTACAAATCATTTCCAAAATCAACAAAAGCCAATGAAGACTGAAGGGTGACCACAGCATTCAAAACTCCATCTCAACAGCAGCAAGTAATACAACTGCCAGTTGCACTTTTATATTAGTCCATTGTAAGACTGTAAGGGCCGAAGGACTTCCAGAATTGGACACTGTTGGTTGATTAACTCCTGTCTTGCAGATAAATATGCAAGAAGCGTTTGTAATTAGGAGGAATAAGAGATGACCACTGAGACCAGACAAAGCAGTGACAGAGAGCAGTAGGCTCAGAGCCCACAGCTAAAACATCCCCACTGTGGCCATAAGGCTGACAAACAAGGCTAGAAGTCTCAGCCTCCAACCAAGCTCTTAATGAATGTTAGTGCACTAAATGTCTTAGCTGGTGGCAGAACCCTCCACGACCCATGTGACACCACGCATCTGACACCCTCGGGACCAAATAACACCCTGGCAAAATGGAGAAGTTGATTGAAGAAAGCCAAAGCCTCGCAGGGTTTAATAAAAGAATCACACAAAGGAAGATCTCAAAATGACTTAATCAAAACTGTAAGTAACTTTAAAGGTTGCTCTATGGTAGCAAGGAGGAAGTCCACAATGCGATGAAGGTGGTGACAAACGTTCCTGTCCATTTCACTTTCTATAAAGAACAGATGAAGTGTTATTTTTTGTGGAGGATTGCTTTTACTGCTCAATTGTCTATACCATTTATCTGACACTTGGGCTGTGTTATGTGATTACACTTCAAATGTATGTTTTCCACAACTGAACTTTTCAACTGTTTATACTTCAGACAAATCTTTACGTCTCACACTTCAAATGACGGTTCTATTAAAAAACTGAATAACAATGTCAGCTGGAGTGATGCAAAAAAATTTTTTCCCTGACATGCACTTAAACTGACATCTCTAGTTCCTTTTATCAACTCATTTCAGTGCTTATTCTTGGTACTTTTGCTCAATCTTCAGCTCATTTCAACACTTCTGCTTTTGCTTCACATTTAAACTGAAACATTATCTCTCTTTATAGCTTCCATATTAGCTGCCACTTTAACTTATTTCAGAAATTCAGCAATACTGCTGCTCCACCATCTGTCTGTGCTCAGTGCTTTCTGTGCAGAATCTTATTCTTCGACATTATCAGTTCTAACTGCCATGCGAACACATTTAATTGTGCAATCATTTGGATTTACTCTGCTTTTCAGTGTGCACTCCTTTCTGAAAACATGACTTAAAAGTTCTTGTACTTTGAAGAAGCGTCTAGTCTTTATTTTAAGGTCTACACTTTATCAGTCACATTAATGGTTTTCTATCTCATTCTGTTAAAATCACTAATGTTTACAATGTGTTTCTCACTCATTCACCCACCCACACACACACACCAATGGTTGTGGAGCTGCCATGCAAGATGATCATCTGTCATTAGGATTCATCAGGTTAAGTGTCTTGCCCACTGACCCTATGGCACATAGAGGGGTTGGGATTGAACTGCTAACCTTGTGATTAGTGGACATCCTCCTCCACCACTTGAACCAGGGTCACCCAAAAAATGTGGCATTACATCAAAGAATAAGTGACTGTTGGGGAGGATTTTTCAAACTGTCCTGTAAAACCGATACTTCAGTTCATTGGACTTGGTTTGAGAGCCACATGATGGTCCTCATACTGACATGGAAGTCAAAACTGTGGTATGCAACACAACGCTAACTGCTGGTTTCCTCCAGCGTTGCCATCACATCTATGTGACAGAGAGAGAAAAATGGTGTGCGTGCTTCCTGCAGCTCAGTGAGAGCATCTGAAGGCAGCCGGCCTCTGCATGGTCTGTAGAGCCTATATGGGTGATGGATGACAATAATTATGTGGAACATCCACTTGCATGGTGCGTGTGTGTGCGAGTGTATGTGGAGGAGAAGGGGTGTACACTCATGTTCATGCGATATAATAACAGTGAGGCATGACTGTTCATTCCTGGCCCTCAGTCCACTCCATCACCTGCTTCCCAACACAGCCCTCAGCCTCCGATCCTTTACCTGTCTACAGGAGGGAAGGTCCTGGCCTCGGAGCCAGCCCAGCTTTGGGTACACTAAAACAACATCACCAGCCTGCAGGAAAGGAGGCCACCCAGTCAACGTGAAATCTGAATTATTCCCAAGTATGTCTAGTAGAGAGATGCAGCAGCTAAAGGCTAGTGTGAAGAGTGCTGCGGCTACTGCAGCTAACAAATGCTGCAGCTTGCAAACTTGATTTGGTTCAGAAGTCAATAATAAAGCTGAGCTTTTTTTGTAACGTATTTAAGAGTGTTTTTTTTATTTTTTTATTTTACTCCTTAATGTGGGCTCATTTTTCACTGCAATATAAGTCCCGCATCTCTATGGAAACAGCACAATAATGACTAGAAGCTGAGAGAATCCAAAACCGTCTTCTATGCTGTGTGACACAGTTATGATGATTTAATTGATCGCATATGATATAATTCCCTCTGTTGTTACCTCCTCCATGTTCTGTGTGAACACAACCTGCAGTTCACCTGACAAGTCTCTAAATTTTCGTCACTGTAGCCCAGTTTCTTATGGCTTCTCAGTTGTGTTGAGGAAGGCACACTTTTTTGCTTTTTACAGGACTGGATTCAAACTGTTGGGCAAATGTTTAAATGAGCCATGTAGAATAAAGTGACTTCACTTATATATCCCAATTTTAATTTGGTTCATTTCCCCATATGAATAACGCATCACATATGATTTGTTCATGGACTGTCAGAAAGTAGAAAATCCCACAATTATTCTTATTTTTACAGTTTCTGGCTCTGATAAAAGATAACATGTCTTTCAAACCCACCAACATCTTACAAAATCTTCTAATCTCAATAAAATATATATACAAAATGCATGGCATTTCTGAATGTTTAAGTTATACCTAGTGCTTTGATTATATCTAATATCGTAACATTAAAATTTACACATATAAATAAACCTGCAATGTTAATCTTATTTGTACACTGAAATACACTTTAGCTCTACATCTGGTGTTTTGAACGTGCTATAGAAATAACATTGCCTTGACTTGACTTTATTGTCATCTTTTAGAGGAAGATAGTTTACTTGTCTTATTGCCACATTTTGGTAGTTGGATAAAGACAAAACAATCTTCAATATCAAATGATAACAATCATTAAACCCAAAGATAAACATTCCTTTGTTTTGAAGTGCAGAGTAGATCACACTGTTAATGCCAGAAAGAGAATTTATAAATACAAGTCAAAGATAAATTACAGAAGAAACACTATTAACAGAAGTGCGTAGCTATATATCATATATACTCAATAACAAATGAGTCAAACATAAAAAGCCTGGTGTATTTGAAAGTTGAATTTGCTAATAGTTTATGAGCTAGTGTTTATAAAATGAGTGCTTTAAAAAAAAGCATCGGCATCTGGGAGCGTGTTCAAAGAACAATCTGCTACGCAAATAAAATAAATGAGAAGCAAACACAAGCATACATGAGTAAAAATCTGCCACATATTTCTCATCATCTGTCTGTTTGTCTTTGCAGAAAGATGTTCCCTGCATTTAGCTTACAGATGTTATACAAGCAGCACTGACAGATCTCTAAACTCCTCACTGAGAAGTAAGAAAAGGCAAACGGTGAAAGAGTAAG